>NW_020837984.1:9746336-9972944 GCF_003676395.1 Aethalodelphis obliquidens | reverse complement strand
CACTGTTGTGGCCTCTCCCATTGCGGAGCACAGGCTCTGGACGCACAGGCTCAGCGGCCATGGCTCACGGGCCCAGCCGCTCCACAGCACGTGGGATCATCCCGGACCAGGGCACGAACCCGTGTCCCCTGCATCGGTAGGCGGACTCTCAACCACTGGGCCACCATGGAAGCCCTGAATGCTCATATCTTTTTAGCACCAGATAATATTCCTTATCTGGATATAACACAATTTTTTTTTAATCCATTCACCTACTAAAGGATATCTTGGTTGCTTCCAAGTTTAGGCAATTATGAATAAAGTTGCTGTAAACATTCCTGTGCAAGTTTTTGTGTGGACATAAGTTTTCAGTTCATTTGGGCAAATATCAACATTGCTGGATCATATGGTAAAAATAGTCTTAGCTTCATAAGAAACTGCCAAACTGTTTTCCAAAACAGCCGTACTATTTTGCATTCCCACCAGAAATGAATGAGAGTTCCTGTTGCTCCACACCCTCACCACCATTTGGTGTTGTTCAGCTTGAATTTGAAACAAGAAATCTGGGGAATTTCTTGGTGGGCCAGTGGTTAGGACTCTGTGCTCTCACTGCAGGAGTCCAGGTTCGATCCCTGGCCGGGGGACTAAGATCCTGCAAGTCGTGAGGCACAGCTTAAAAAAAAAAAGGAAAGAAAGAAAAGAAAGAAAGAAAGAAAGAAAGAAAGAAAAGAAAGGAAGGAAGGAAGGAAGGAAGAAAGAAAGAAAGAAAGAAAGAAAGAAAGAAAGAAAGAAAGAAAGAAAGAAAGAAAGAAAGAAAGAAAAGAAAGAAAGAACTCTGAATCCCTCACAAGCTGACAGTAGTCTCTGTAGTCTCACGTTTGCTGATTGGATTTCTCTCCCTATGTGCAAAGCTGCTTAGGAAGCCACATGAAAACCAGCAGGTTGCTTGGCAAACAGGAAGGCTGAGCAAGAGGAATTACCTGGATACTCTTCATGGCTGGTATCAGTCCTGGTGGCCTGTGTCCTCAAATCAACTCTTTGGCTTTGTGAGCTGGAAAAGAGATGTTATTTTTCTCATTTCTAAGCTTCTTATTGGTTCATCAATTCTCACACTGATTGTGACTTTCTATACAAAATATAATCAGACCGGGGGGCCATTCCTTCTCTTTCAGGCAGAGATGTTTAACCATTTTTGTGCCATGGACCTCCTTGACTATCTAGTAAAGCCTACAGGACCCCTTTCCTGGATCCCTTTTTGGAATAATGTTTTTAAATGCATAACATAAAATGAATGGGATTACAAAAGAAACCAAATACACATAGCAACATATAAATTGTGATATAGTAATGTACACTTCTTCATTAAAATATTAATTAACATGATCTAATGGTGAGTTTAATAGCTACAGTAATTTTGAAAAGATAATAAGTGTTAAAGGTACTCCAAGACATATGTAACGGCTTTTATATGGTTTGAAAATATCTGAGATTTTTACTGCTGACAGAGTCATAGGTACTGCTGATATTACTGTATTTGTTGTTTGCATTCAAAATGGAATGGAATGCTAAATTTCAATTATACGTTAGGAAAAAGAGATATGTTAAATTTTTCCCATGCGTGTTCATTGAGCCCCTGACTTTTACCCTCGGGCCTCCAGATTCACAACCCCTGCTTTAAGCATATCTTTGCCTGCCTCTGTTGTATGTGGTTTTACCATTTCATTTTCTCCTCTTTCCAAGTTCTTACTTGCACAGGAGCTTCTCTTCCAGGAAGCCTTCTCAGACTCATCTGAGCAGGTCCCTTTCCTGTGATTCCTTCCCAAGCACCATGAACTTCTTTTTTCTGATTCTCCTCACAGTTATAACATAGCATTTATTTGTATGTTTTTCCTTTTAAAAATATTAAATGTAACTTTTTCATGATAATATAAACAATATGTGTTCATTGCAACAATTTTGAACATTACATAAAAGGACAAAGGAGACAATAAAAATCACCCAAACCCCAGCTCTCTAAGATAGCCACTGTTCATATTAGATCAGAATAAACTTGCCTTTATCTCTCCATGTGATGTCTTGATACCTGTTGATCTCCCCTGCTAGACTGTATCCCTACAGGGGCAAGAAACTTGCTGGTATTAAAGGAAAAATAAAATCTAAGGGCCCAGAGGTTGAGCACTGAATGGATTTTAAAATTTTTTTCTTCTTTGCCAAGAGTCTGATCCATCACAAAATCTGGACTATGGGGGATGAGGATGGGGGAGGGAAAATGAAGTAAGTCTTTTATTTTTATTTAATTTTTTTACAAGTCTTTTAAAACATTAATTAATTATATATATATTTTTTATTGTTTATTTTTGGCTGCCTTGGGTCTTCGTTGCTGCGCACGGGCTTTCTCTAGTTGCAGAGAGCAGGGGCTACTCTTCGTTGCAGTGCGTGGGCTTCTCATTGCAGTGGCTTCTCTTGTTGCAGAGCACGGGCTCTAGGTGCACAGGCTTCAGTAGTTGTGGCTCGCAAGCTCTAGGGTGCAGGCTCAGTAGTCGCGGTGCATGGGCTTAGTTGCTTCGCGGCATGTGGGATCTTCCCGGACCAGGGCTCGAACCCATGTCCCCTGCATTGGCAGGTGGATTCTTAACCACTGCGTCAACAGGGAAGTCCTGAAGTAAGTCTTTTAAAAGCAAAAACCCACTCATCATCTCTGTCCCATATTAGCTATCGAATTAGTGCTGGGTTTTTCAGTTGGGCAAATACTGGGCTGTGCAGGGTGCCCAATCTGGGCTTCAGGTGTCCAGCTGCCTTCTCTGGTACTCAGGTCTGACCCCTGTCAGCAGGCTGGGTGGCTGGTTCAGTCTTCATCACTGATGTCTGCTCTCCCACAGTGCCTGGCATGTAGGAGATGCTCAGTAAATACCTGCTGAATTTCTATCCCCTTTATTCCCTACATGTTCCACTTTGTGATACTCATTGAAAGCCCCTCCTTTATCTCTTTGACACTGCCCACTCCTGGTTATTTCAAGTAATCGACTTTCCTTCTTTCCTCTCTGAGATACTTTGAGCGCTCCTCATTAAGTTTTTCTATACCACTGAATCAGTGGTGATTCCATATCATTCTTCATTCATTTGAAATCTACGAAGCGGTTACTTCATACAGGGCAACAGGCCGAGCTTCTCTCCCTGAAGTCTCCCGGGTAACTAAGGAGGCTGTTTGCTGGCTGCTAAGAACTGAAGAGGGAAATTAAAATTAGAAGTTCTGATCGTCCTCAGGCCTTCCCAGATCACTCTCTCTAAAAAGCGTCTCTTCTCCCAAACACACCATGCTCTATTTCAGCCCCTTGTGAGCTTTCTTCATAACACATCTGCACTTGTCAGTATTTTCTATTTACTTGGCTTTTGTCCTTCTCCCCAACTAAAATAACAACTCATTGAGAGCAGAGACAGTGTGCCTGCTGTCATATCTCCACCTCCCAGGACACAATAGATGGCATATCACAGGTGCCCAGTAAACATTTATTGATGGAACTTAAAATGAATGAATGATTAAGTAATTTCTCATACAGAGTCCTCATTCTCATCATAGGCTAGGAGGCTTCCCGGCTGGGTCTGGGATTTCGTGTGCATGTCTGTCCTCATTGCAGAAAACCGATCTGCACTAATGTCTGCCTAACCCCTTCCACTTTCCCCTCTCCTCTTCATCACGGGTGTTCTAATAATTCAGCGTCGTTTTTGTGCTCATGACGTATTTTCAATTCCTGAATATTTGGTTGTACACTTGAAGAAATTAAAAGATTCAAAACAAGGCTAAAGACACGAACAGTGATTACAAAACAATGTTTCACAGTAATTACAAAATTATCTACTGTTCCCATGGTGGTTATCATCACTTTACTTCCCTGACCATACATCTACATACATCTATCCATATTCTAGCATTAGATGTAACTTCTTTAGTATTTAAGGTATTTCCAGCAAGTTGTGCAGACACAAGTTGTGTCCACACCAAGTTGCAATACTCATTGACTGACACTGTTGTGGTGATTGTATGTTACATTGTAGCAAAAATACATGTTATTCGTGATTCTGAACTCACCCACCTATGCAGGGTTTGCAGTTCACCACTTGCACGTTATGGTGCCGGTCTATTTTTTTTTTTTTTTTTTAATTTGGCTGCGCCAGGCGAGCTCCTTAGTTGCGGCATGCGTGTGGGATCTAGTTCCCTGACCAGGGATGGAACCCGGGCCCCTTGCATTGGGAGCACGGAGTCTTATCCACTGCACCACCAGAGAAGTCCCTGGTGCTGGTCTATTGACTATCAGTCTTCTGATGCTTGGCTTGACTCAAATGCAAGAGAGCTGCTGTTGACACATATGGGTTCCTCTATTAAATATGTACCTATAAAGTGAGGGTGTGTAACTCTCTGTACATGTGGGCAGTGGTTGCACATCTCCTATTGAGTGTATTTCTAACTGTTAGGTAGAGCCGGGTATTTCTTTCTAACTGTGTAAGTAGCAAAGGGTGGATAAAGGCAACTAAAGTAAGCCAAATTGGCCCCGGTCAAAGCAGGAACTGTACAAAGAACAGGCACAACAGATCTGCCACACACAATAATCAGAGTGAAAGGAGATTAAAAGCCAAGATCAGGGCTTCCCTGGTGGCACAGTGGTTGAGAATCTGCCTGCCAATGCAGGGGACACGGGTTCGAACCCTGGTCTGGGAAGATCCCACATGCCGCGGAGCAACTGGGCCCGTGAGCCATAACTACTGAGCCTGCGCATCTGGAGCCTGTGCTCCGCAGCAAGAGAGGCCGCGACAGTGAGAGGCCCGCGCACTGCGATGAAGAGTGGCCCCCGCTCGCTGCAACTAGAGGAAGCCCTCGCACAGAAATGAAGACCCAACACAGCCAAAAATAAATAAATAAATAAATTAAAAAAAAAAAAAAGCCAAGATCAGCCAAGTGTCCAGGAGAGCTCCCTGCAGACTCCACCCACCCACTGTCTCCTAGGAAATCGACCCTTGATGGCCTTCAATTTTAATGAGGTGGTACCAAGACATAAGGAAAGAAATAGTCAACTGAGGCCGGATATTCTGTGGTCAAGGTGTGGTGGAGATGAGGGCAGAGCAAAGAGGTGTTTGAGCAGGAGTCTAACACTGGACAGAACAAAGGACACAGAAGACAATGACAGGGTTGTGGTGCGTATGGGTTAGACTGCCCACCACATCGCTGAGGTCAGCTGACTCCGGTTAGGAGTACCCCGAGAGGAAGGATTACACAAGGGTTATTAAGTGGCAATAAAACAGAAGTATTTATATTCATGGCTCTGACCTTTCACTAGGGGTCATCCTAATCTTTATTTATTTATTTGGCTGCACCGGGTCTTAGTTGTGGCATGCGGGACTTTCCTTGTGGTGTGTGGGATATTTAGTTGCGGCATGCAGGATCTAGTTCCCTGACCAGGGATCGAACCCCAGGCTCCCTGCATTGGGAGTGTGGAGTTTTAACTGCTGGACCACCCGGGAAGTCCCTCACTAGGAGTGATCTTGATAGTTGGGTTCCTGCTGGGCTCTAGATGATGATCTTGAGAGTCAGAGCCAGTCATTAAGCACCACTGATATTCCAGGTCTATCCCACATCACCAATGTTTTGTTATTCAAGTGTATTAATACCTCAGTAGTGGCTTAAACAAGCTCCAGCCTCCCCTACCTCTTCTTACTTCTTCTCACTTACCTATGATTTTACATCTTATAAGGTCTTCAATTAAAAAGGATGACCTAAAAGAGTCTGTGAAACCCAAAACAGTTTTACTTCTATACATGTAAGCGCTGGTTTAAGACTTTTTTCTGGGGAGATTAAAATGACAGTAATAGCATAAAATGAGATCTCATAATTTTCTGTAGGGTTGGATTTCAATTAACACTATCTCTGTTTTTGTTTTTTTTTTTGCGGTACGCGGGCCTCTCACTGTCGTGGCCTCTCCCGCTGCGGAGCACAGGCTCCAGACGTGCAGGCCCAGCGGCCATGGCCCACGGGCCCAGCCGCTCCGCGGCATGTGGGATCCTCCCGGACCGGGGCACGAACCCGCATCCCCTGCATCGACAGGCGGACCCCCAACCACTGCGCCACCAGGGAAGCCCCAATTAACACTATCTCTGAAAGCACCATCGCTCATACCATTAGTTATCAAGAATTAACTCTAGTAGAATGAGAAGAATAAAACACAGTTACAGATATAAATTACGCCTGCATTTCAAATTTAATATTGACGAGAGGTCATTAAAAGAAAATAGAGTTATTGTTACCAGATATTCCTGAGTTATTTTACCATGGGAAAAATTGCAAAGTTTTATATATTGAAATTCATAAATGCTAAGAAACCAAAAAAAGTTTGTTGAAAGCTAAATATAAGTTATTTTTAATAATACACAGATAGACGGATGGATTAGAGTAGAAATCAGAAGTGGAGAATTAGATAGCTATAGCTGTTTAAACCAAAAGAAAGAAAAGACTTCACTCACTCATTGTTAACTAGGTAGTGTAGGGAAACTAAGCAATTCAGAGTAGCAACACTGTGATGGAGTCTTTCTAAATTCTTGGTCTTCGTCACGCCAAATTTACTAATTTCCCTCTTGTGTTCTACTGGGCATAGGAAAAAAGTGGATTCAATTTCAAAACCAAGTCATCACATCAACAGTTTTGAAACCAAGTTTTATAATTTAATGGCTGATTTCCTCACAGTTTACCAAAACACCAGCTTTTGACCTATTTATTTCTTTCATTTAGGTATAATAAAAGACTATAAAGAGTCTTGAACCTATTCTACACTTGTGAGTTAAATGAAGTTTCTTCTTTTTTTTTAATCTTTGATTACTCCATACACCTAAACAAGGTTATGAGACATAGCCCTATTTGAACACCATTCATTTATTTTTTTTTTGTATAAAAGCATGGACATTTAGAGCTAAAGGGATCTTAGAAATAAACTAGTCTGTATTAGTTAGGGGTATGGGGTTTGCAATTGACAGAAAACAAACTCGAACCAGCTTATGCAAAAAGGAAATTTGATTGGAATCAACCTTAGTGTCTCATTTAACTGCAGGCCAGGCAGTATACACGGGTCTCAAAGACACGTGATCGAAATGCCACCAGAATGATCTGTCTCTTACCTCTGCTTTTCACTGCATGTTAGCTCTTAAACTTCACGTGGCAGAACCAGGACTGCCAAGTGGTCCTGAGCCCCATTCTACACGCTTTACCCAGAGATGTTGACTATTTTCCCAGTTCCAGCTCAACAACAAAAACAAAAATCTCAAGCAAGCTTTCTGACTGGTCCAGGTTTGGTCAGGTGCTGACTCCTGAACTAATCAACTATGGCCAGGGAGGTGGAGTCCTATAAGAAAATGGAGGTCCAATACTTGGGGTGTGGGAGAGAAACAGTTCCCAGAAGAAGAGAGGGAGATGATGGGCAGACCTCCCTCCCCCCGCAAAAAAAAAATCCACTCTGACTCATTTTACAGATGTGGAAATTTAGGCTCAGAGAAATTAAGTGACTTACTCAAAGTTACAACTTGTACTTAAACTTGGCTCATCTGGCAGCCAGCCAAACGCTTGCCTCATTCCCCCACACTGCTGCTCGTTCTGTGGAAGCTTCATTTGCTCTTTCAGCAGGAAGGGTGTGGGCTGGGGGTGAAGGGGGGTGGAATTAAGGGTCTTATATTATGCTTAAACTTCTTTCCAGTCTTTTGCTAAAGTTCTAACTTTACAAGTCTTTCTGTTGTCTGGCTTTGCTTTATTTTCTTAGCTGGGGAATGTACACCTGAAGCGGGAATCCCCCTGTCGCCTTCCGCCTCCGTCAGTCTCAGGGGGCTCATCCTCTGTCAAGTTGAAGTCGAACAATTATCACAATAACAGCTTACACCAGAGAGAGGACTTACAGTATGCCAGGGACTGTGCTTTTGATCCATTCTCTCATTTAAGCCTCGTAACAGCCCTATGAGAGAAGCACTAGTACCATCATCATCCCATTTTGCAGATAAGAAAACTGAGGCAGAGAGGGGTTAATTGACTTGTCTAAAGTCATAGAGCTGGGAAAGGATGTAGGTAGGATTTGAACCCAGGCAGTTTGACTCCAGAGACATTGCTAGACAAACATCTCCAGCCTGTGCTGCTCCCATGAAGCCCTGAGCATGTCTGGTACTCCTCAGATGCCTGCTGACCTAGAGTTGGCTCATCTCTGGAGCTGTTGCCAACCTGTTTAGGCTTTGGAGCTAGACTAGGGTTTGAGTCCTGGTCTACTGCTCACTAGCCTTGTGACTTTGGGCAAATAAGCTCTTAGCTATTACTCTGTGTCTTCGTTTTCGTATGTGTAAAGGGAGGGTGGTAATATCTGTCCCGAAGTCTTGTGAAGATTAAATGAGATACGGTGTTAGAGCTGATAGCAGAGTGCCTAGCATAAAGTAAATTTCAATAAGGTCAATTTAGTTTTGAGTCTTAATCCTGGTGGCTGGGCCTGACCTTTGGGCTCCCAAATCCTCACAACTTTTTGAAGGGTATGAGGGTGGCTTATGTGAATAGGCTTGTTCAAGAAGCTTGCTCTTGATCCACTTTCAACCTGGGCCCTGGCTGGAGGAAAGTGGGTTTGGTAAGTCAGAAAGGCAGGCGAAAGTGGTGACAGGAGGGAGGAGACCCCTGCCCTCCACAGATGGTGCTGAAAAAGACAAAGCTGCTAGTTACCCTCTACTCCCTTCTCATCAGTCAGGGGACTCTTTTTCTCCTTTGGATGTTGTTGGGTTTTGTTTTGTTTTTTTTCCTTTTGTCATGGCTGCGCCAAGTTTATTTCTGATATTATCTGATTTGTTCTATGTTCAGGCCCCTCCCAACCTGAGGGTCAGCCCTGGCAGAACAAAATGCCTCCACATCTGTGTAATGATTGCCCAACTCCAACCTCACCTCCAGCCACTCACATCCATTCTCACCTCCAAATATTTTAGCCACAAAAGGTATGCTTTTTGTTAAAACTTTAACCAATCTTTTGCCTGGCTTTTTTTCAGGTCCCAAATCTAGGAGCTGTTTCTGATTAGTGTGGTTGATAAAGGGTTGTACTTTGTACTCCAGACCAGACTCAAGAGGAAAGAGGCAAGTGGTCAGCCATTCCACAGATGGGAACAAGTGCGAAGAGATGACCAAGGAGATGACATTTAATGGGTGAGTGAAAGATGCCAGTGTCCTGACTTTCAAATATGGTACGATCAAAGTTTTGCTTTAAAATAAGTGTGTGTATGTGTGTTTGTGTAGAATCCATATTCAGAGACCTAATTTGAAAATTAAAAAGATATTATTTTTCCCTGCTTTCCCTGCATGCCTTTTTATTTTAAGTTAGCAGCCCAGCACCCAGGACATTACAGAGGTTTGTGAATTCTTCAGCTAAGACGGCTTGACCTATACATAAGTAGAAAAATCCCAGCTAGTCCAGACTCACTGAAAGTGGAACTACAACACATTTCCCTGAGATAAAACGCTGTGGAATCCTCTTGGTTTTTTCCAGGAAACCCTGAGTCCTTAATGGGACAGAACTTAAGGCAATGGGAACCAAAAAATCATACAAATGTAGTTACCTGTGAAAGAAAAACAAAGGAAAAGAAAGAATTGAAGGGAGCAGATTATGAGAAAGATTGAAATAAAATCAACACATAAGAAAGGGCAGGGGAACCCAGTGGAGGCACCAATCAGAAGGGAGAAGGAACTGCAGGACACGCGCGCCAGCGAGCACACACACACAAACACACACACTTTCAAGAAAAGGTACAAAGGGAACAAAACTGTATGTTGTGGAAGAGAGGGAGGGAGGGAGAGAAGAAAAAAGAGAAAGAGAGAGAGGGAGAGAGGCAGATTGAAATCTCAAGATCTAGACCGGGTCAAGCTGGAAGAACAGGCAGAGTAAGACCAGAGACTGGGTGGGGAATCCCAGAACGATCTGTTTACAAAAAGATAGGCCTATGGAAATTCCACAAGTGACTTTTGAGATTCAAATCCGAAATAGAGAAGGACCCAAATCACACGCTGTCTGTGTGTATTTTAACCGCCTAATGAGGTACCATCTAGACTAGCGGAAATTCTCCCCGGCCTTGAACAGAAGCTTTCAGATTTTAGATTTCAAAAGACCTAAATATCCTCCACGTGGCCTCCGACAGTGCCCGGGGGGGCCGGCCAGCAGCCGCGGTCCTAACCTTCAGGGAGACCCGCGGGAGCGCGCGCCGCGCGGGGGCCGCCCCCTCGGAACTCCCCTCGCATTGTCTGTGCGCCCTGGAGTCTCCGCTTCCCAGGCGCGCTCCAGGTTATTGTTCTCCCTTCGCCCGCAGGGGAGGAGGGTGGGAAGAGGGCGGCGGCGGCGCGCGGCTGCCACCCGGGCAGGGGCGCCTCGGTCCTGGGACCGTGCACCCGGGGGTGGGTCCGATGCCACCTGAGGCTGGGGGGATGCGGGGGCCGCCGAACGCCTCCCTGGACCCCTTCCCCTTCCCTTCCCGCAGGTCCACAGATCCTGGGCGCGAGCCGGGCGCGGGCCGGCCGGGCCGGGAGCAGGAAGGCGGGCGGGCGTCCGGTGCCGCGCTGTGGCTCCCGCGGCCGCCCGGGCTCTCGCAGCTCGAGGGAGGGACGCTATGACGCACCCTCTCGGTATTAGAACACTTCACCTTCTATTAATAGACACTCCTCCGACCGCAGACCTAGCTCGCCCTCGCTCTCCTTCCCTCCTTCGTGAAGGAAGGGAGGAAAAATCCTACCTAGAATGGAAGCTTCTAATAGGCAGTGTTAAGGAAGAATTCTATTTTGCACATTCCTTTATAATTCCAGCTACTAATTGCAGATCTAGGGAGCGCTCTTTGGCACAGGGAATTCCCTGATTTTCTGAAGCTTTAACACCTACACGACCTTATTTTACATGTCTCCTAAACATGTCAAATAAATTCGTCTCTTGTGAGTTCATGAAATATTCGCCAAGAATTTGCTCAAACTGGGTAAGACGCAAACCCACTGAATTCAGAGAAAGGATGTTTCTAGCTGACTTTCTGTATTTGCTAAAACCCAGCAATTCTAACCATAAAATTTATTTGGGAGGGGAAGCATATACAGGGAAAACATTGCAGATTTCAAACAAAAGCAAAGTTTGTCTTAGGGTTTTTTTTTTTTTTTTAATTGGGGCTTTTGGATGCTTTTAGCTGTACACCATCCATGTAATTATAGGTGATTAAAAATAATTCTTACCAAGTCATAGTAACATTTGCAATAATTAAAACGGGATTTTTTTAAACTGTAATTTATTTCTCATAATTTGGTTGTTTGTGCTGCAGTCAGCACTAAAAAGGAAGACTGATCACTATCTTTCATCTTGGTTTCTATTCAGTTTCACTTTCTAAACTCCAGAGTAGACCAAAGAAATACTGCCCTTTACATTTATTAACAAAAAAGATATATGTATGTAGATATAGGCTTTTTTTTTTTTTTTTTTTGCGGTACGCAGGCCTCTCACTGTTGTGGCCTCTCCCGTTGCGGAGCACAGGCTCCGGACGCGCAGGCTCAGTGGCCATGGCTCACGGGCCCCGCCGCTCCGCGGCATGTGGGATCTTCCCGGACCGGGGCACGAACCCGTGTCCCCCGCATCGGCAGGCGGACTCTCAACCACTGCGCCACCAGGGAAGCCCTAGGCATTTTTAATATGCCTTTTTAAGAGACTTTTTTTTTAGAGCAACAAAATTGAGAGGGATGTACGGAGATTTCCCATATAACCTCTGCCCCTACATGGGCATAGCCTCCCCCGTTACCAACATCACTCACCAGAGTGGTACATTTTTTTTTTACCAAGGGTGAGTCTACATTAACGATTCATAGTCATCCAAAGTTCACAGCTTACCTTAAGGTTCATTCTTGGCATTGTACATTCTATGGGTTTGGACAACTGTATAACAACATACATTCATCTTTATAATATCATACAAGGTCTTTTCAATGCTCTAAAAATCCTCTAAGCTCTGTAGAGGCCCATTTTTAAAAGCCTAGCTAAACCGCAGTTTGGTTACCATGCAGGCAATTCTAAGAACGCAGAATATCCAATGTGCCATTCTTGCTAACACCTAGTGTATCAAGTGAGGGGTATCTGTAAAAACAATATAGTTGGCCCTTGAACAAAACGAGGGGGTCGGAACACTGACCCTCCCACCCTCTGTGCAGTCAAAAATCCGAGTATAATTTAGAGTGGGCCTTTCATATCCCCATGGGGTTCCTCTGTATCCAAGTTTCTGTATCCGTGGATTCAACCAACCACAATCCTGTAGTACTATTGAAAGAAATCCTCCTATAAGCACACCCATACAATTCAAACCTGTGTTGTTCAAGGGTCAACTGTATTAAACATGATTTTGCTGTGGAAAAATCATGCCCTCTTACTGTAGAAGCATTTAATAAAGTTTAAGAATGACCACAGTAGCAATTGTTACAGTGCATTATAAAATACCCATTTGATAGTAGGTCCCCCTGTGAGAGACAATTTGGCAATAGCCATCACATTTTTAAATGTATATAACCTTGAGGGCTTCCCTGGTGGCACAGTGGTTAAGAATCCACCTGCCAATGCAGGGGACACTGGTTCAAGCCCTGGTCCAGGAAGATCCCACATGCCGCAGAGCAACTAAGCCCATGCGCCACAACTACTGAGCCTGTGCTCTAGAGCCCGCGAGCCACAACTACTGAAGCCGGCACGCCTAGAGCCCGTGGTCCGCAACAAGAGAAGCCACTGCAATGAGAAGCCCATGCACCGCAACGAAGAGTAGCCCCTGCTCACCGCAACTAGAGAAAGCCTGCGCACAGCAATGAAGACCCAACGCAGCCAAAAATAAAATAAATAAATTTAAAAAAATGCTTTAAATATATATACCCTTGGTTCCAGCAATTCCACTCTTGCGAGTATATGCTACAGACACAGTACACACTTGTGAAGTCATTGGTTGTTGCGGTGTTTGTACTAACAAAAGGTTAGAAACAATATAAATGTCCTACAATTATGGTACTATATCCATATACATCCATATTACATAGCCTTGAAGAAGATTAAAGCAACCTTTTTTGGTACTGATAGTGAAGTATGTTTAAGATACACCGTTAAGTGAAAAAAGAAAGATGCAGAAGCAGTGTAAAATACTATCAGTTACATTACAAAAATAAATGTAATGCATATATTAACTTTTATATATATCAAATGTATATTTATATGGAAATATTTATGAAACTGATAGCAATGTTTGCCTCCTGGGAGGTAACTAGGAGGCTAGGATGGGAGAGAAACTTATTTTCTCTTATCTATCTTTTTGTATCTTTGAATTTTGTTCCATGAGCATGCATCATCTATTAGCAAATGTTAGCCTAAAAATACCTTTAAATTCCTTTCTAAATTTACCCACATATGATAGATCTCTCTTTAATTTGTAGACGTTCCATATTTGGGATTATTATCATTTTAGAGAAGTTTACTCTGATGAAACAAAACTAAACTAAACTAAAGTAAGCTAAGCTTTTATCCTCAGCACCCTTTTATCTTAGCTCTACCTGATCTGTGAATCATCATAGAAATGCTTTGCCCAGAGGCTGCTAGAACTCTACTACCTGCATTTTAAAAAAAGGTTCTCAGTTGTTGATATATTTTTTCTCTATTCTTGTGGCATGTTATGAATGGGAGTAATGGCAGAGTTAAAGGTCTATTGAGTATCTACTATAAAATAATTACTTAAAGAGATTTATAACTCATCCATTTTATTTTGCACCAGACTGTCACTTAAAACAACGGCCTGTTTATCAGAATTCATATTTCCTACAATGACTTTCTATACTAGAGATGAAGTGGTTAGATTTCAAACTATTCCAGTGGGGTAATGTGCACAGAGTGCTTCTGCCTCTGTTAAAAAAGTGAAAAAACAGAGGCTGGGGGTCGGTGAGGGGTGTGCACTACAAGATTATACCAGAAATGAGCCAAATTGTTTATCTTTTCAATTCCATTGTAGGTATTTCTTTTTCTCCCCCTTTCCAGCTTTATTGAGATATAATTGACATATAACATTGTGTAAGTTTAAGGTGTACACAAGTGTTGACTTGATACCCTTACACATTGCGAAATAATGTTGTAGGTGTTTTTTATATGAGTTCAGGTAAGTTTGTGCTGTTACTCTTCAGTATAACAACAGGAATCGGTACAGGAGTGACTTTACCAGGGTGTTTTCCTCCAGAGGCCCCAGCACCGATGCCTTGTGATGAAGGTGATGATGAAGAAACAGAGGAGCAGGAGGAAGGGTATCAAACAGAAATATTGCTCGTTTACATGTATATGAGCTAATGTACGTAGAGCACTTTGCCAGAGACTGGCAGAGAAAAGGGGATCAAAATAGAATTATTATTAGAATGAGGAGAGGTTTACAATAGTCCCTGGGGTCACAAGCTGTGTTTGGGGTCGTAGAATAAGGCTGCCCATATTCCACTTTCTTAAGAACTACCAAGTCCCTGTGCAATGTTTCCCACCTTCAGGTACCACCAAAGTGAACCACTTTCATGATTTGTACTATCTCTAGGCACCAGTTATACTATTATATGTAGGGAGTTTTTAAACCATTAATTCAAGTTAACTTTGCTCTCTGCTTTAGCTAAGTTCTGCTCAAAGCAATAATTATTCCTTTTAGGTGTCAGTGACATATGTAATATGCATATACTATTAGAATAAAATATATTATGTATATAATATTAGAATAAAAAATGCTTGTCTGTGAACCTGCTGAAAGTATCTCATGTAGCATGTCAACCCAATCACCATGTAACTGTTTGTCTTCCCATAACCTGAAGTGGACCCTGTGAGACCCTTGGCAGCTACTACACCCCTTCAGCATCCTAGATTTGGTTTGGGGTGACTGCTGCAGAAGCTGGAAGAGCATGATAATCACCTGCTACTCATCCTGCAAGGCAGATGCTTTCAGAGCAGAAAGCATTTCCAGCCCCTGGCCATGCATGATTAGACCTGCATATATTCACGTGTCTGTGTATCCGTATTCTGGTGGATGCTTCTTGCATTGCTGCTGGTCTCAGCTCAGAAATGACACTTTCCAATAAATATACTCCAGCCAGCTGTTTAAGAACAGGGTTACCTATGTGGGTAGTGAAGAAGACAAAAAGGGTGGGAGTGTTTTGGTGGAAGAGCCCCGGTTTGTGTAACC
Organism: Aethalodelphis obliquidens; assembly: GCF_003676395.1. Lineage (NCBI taxonomy): Eukaryota > Metazoa > Chordata > Mammalia > Artiodactyla > Delphinidae > Aethalodelphis > Aethalodelphis obliquidens. The sequence goes on along the minus strand of NW_020837984.1, from coordinate 9,957,731 downwards.
TGTCCGGTTATACGGACAGGTTATACGGAAGCCTCATTATACGGAAGAGTGAGGTTGTGGAAAACCTTATCTTTTGGAATTGGCCTAAGATATAGTGGCCTAGACTATATCATGCATAGACTTCATTTTTTTTTTTTTTTTTTTTTTGCGATACGCAGGCCTCTCACTGCTCAGGCCTCTCCTGTTGCAGAGCACAGTCTCCGGACGTGTAGTCTCAGCGGCCATGGCTCACGGGCCCAGCCGCTCCGCGGCATGTGGGATCTTCCCAGACCGGGGCACGAACCCGTGTCCCCTGCATCGGCAGGCGGACTCTCAACCACTGCGCCCATAGACTTCATTTTTGTTGCGCTTCAATTTACTGCACTTCACAGGTATTGTGTTTTCTACAAATTGAAGGTTTGTGGCAACCCTACATCAAACAAGTCTATTGGTGCCATTTTCCCAACAGCATTTACTCACTTCATGTCTTTTGTCACATTTTGGTAATTCTCGAAATATTTCCAATTTTTTCCTTGTTATTATATTTGTTATGGTGATCTGTGATCAGTGATCTTTGATGTTACTATCGTCTTGGGGCACCACAAGCCACGCCCATATAAGACAGCAAACTTAATTGATAACTGTGTGGTGTTCTGAATGCTCCACCCTGCTCCCATCTCTCTCCCTCTCCTTGGGTCTTCTAATTTCAACACAACAATGTTGAAATTAGACCAATTAATAACCCTATAATAGTCTCTAAGTGTTCAAGTGAAAGGAAGAGTCACATGTTTCTCACTTTAAATCAAAAGCTAGAAACGATTAAGCTTAGTGAGGAAGGTGTGTCAAAAGTTGAGGAGACAGGCTGAAAGCTAAGCCAAGTTGTGAATGCAAAGGAAAAGTTCTTGAAGGAAATTAAAAGTGAACACACAATGATAAGAAAACAAAACAGCCTTATTGCTGATATGGAGAAAGTTTTAGTGGTCTGGATAGAAGATCAAACCAGTCACAACATGCCCTTAAGCCAAAGTCTAATCCAGAGCAAGACCTTAATGCTCTTCAATTCTATGAAGGGAGAGAGGAGCGAGGAAGCTGCAGAAGAAAAGTCTGAAGCTATTAGAGGTTGGTTCATGAGGTTTAAGGAAAGAAGCCATCTCCAGAACATAAAAGTGCAGGGTGAAGCAGCAAGTGCTGACATAGAAACTGCAGCAAGTTATCGAGAAGATCCAGCTAAGATAATTAATGAAGGTGGCTACACTAAACAACAGATTTTCAGTGTGGAAGAAACAGCCTTCTATTGGAAGATATCATTTAGGACTTTCATAGTTAGAGAGGAGAAGTCGATGCCTGGTTTCAAAACTTCAAAGGACAAGCTGACTCTCTTGTTAAAGGCTAATGCAGCTGTTGACTTGAAGTCAAAGCCAGTGCTAATTTACCATTCCAAAAATCCTAGAGCCCTTATGAATTATTCTAAACCTACTCTGGCTGTGCTCTATAAATGGAATAACAAAGCCTGGTTGACAGCACATCTGTTTACTACATGGTTTTCTGAACATTTTAAGCCTACTGTTTAGACCTAGTGTTCAGAAAGAAAGATTCCTTTCAGCTCCTTGACAATGCACCTGGTCACCCAAGAGCTCTGATGGAGAGGTACAATGAGATTAATGTTTTCATGCCTGCTAACACAACATCCATTCTGCAGCCCATGGATCAAGGAATAATTTCTACTTTCAAGTCTTATTATTGAAGAAATATATTTCATAAGGCTATAGCTGCCATAGATAGTGATTCCTCTAATAGATCTGGGCAAAGTCAATCGAAAACCTTCCATAAAGGACTGATCATTCTAGATGCCATTAAGAATATTTGTGATTCATGGGAAGAGGTCAAAATATCAATATTAACAGGAGTTTGGAAGAAGCTGATTCCAGCCCTCATGGATGACTTTGAGGGTTCAAGACTTCAGTGGAGGAAGTAACTGCAGACGTGGTAGAAACAGCAAGAAAACTAGAATTCGAAGTGCTGCCTGAAGAGGTGAGTGAATTGCTGCAATCTCATGATAAAACTTTAACAGCTGAGGAGCTGCTTTTTATGGATAAGCAAAGAAAGTGGTTTCTTGAGGTGGAATCTACTCCTGGTGAAGATGCTGTGAAGATTGTTGAAATGACAAGAAAGGATTTAGAATATTACATAAACTTAGTTGATAAAGCAGCGGCATGGTTTGAGAGGACTGAGTCCAATTTTGAACGAAGTTCTACTCTGGGTAAAATACTATCAAACAGAATTGCATGCTACAGAGAAACCGTTTGTGAAAGGAAGAATCAATCGACGGGCCAAACTTCATTGTTGTCTCATTTTAATAAACTGACACATCTACCCCAGCCTTCAGCATCCACCACCCTGGTCAGTCAGCAGCATCAACATCGAGGCAAGACCCTCCACCAGCAAAGAGATTATGACTCTCTGAAGGCGCAGATGATGTTTAGCATTTTTTTTAGCAATAAAGTATTTTTTTAAACTTTTAATTTTATATTGGAGTATAGTTGATTAACAATGTTGTGTTAGTTTCAGGTGTACAGCAAAGTGATTCAGTTATACATATACATGTATCTATTCTTTTTCAAATTACTTTCGCATTTAATCTGTTACATAATATTAAGCAGAGTTCCCTGTGCTATACAGTAGGTCCTTGTTGGTTCTCCATTTTAAATATAGCAGTGTGTACATGTCAATCCCAAACTGCCTAATAAAGTATTTTTAAATTAAGGTATGTACATTGTTTTTTACACATAATGTTATTGCACACTTAATAGACTACAGTGGAGTGTAAACATAACTTTTACACGCACTGAGAAACCAAAAAATTCGTGACTTGCTTTATTGGAATATTTGCCTTATTGTGGTGGTCTGGAACCAAACCAGCAATGTCTCTGAGGTGTGCCTGTATAAAATGAAAGGGTACTGTTCAAAAAATAATTGTCCGCTCACGTGTCTATCACCCAGCCTAAGAAATGGACAATTACCAGCCCCTTAAGAAGCCCCTGTGTGCCCATTTCTGAACACATCTGCCTCCCTGGCTTCTCTCGGGAACGACCTTTCTGAATTTTGTTTTGCTTTATAGTTGTAATGGTTATGTATGTGTTCCTGAATAACATAGTATTTAGTTTTATCTGCCTTTTGAACTCGAAATAGATGGAATCTTTGATGACTTGCTTTTTTCGCTCCACATTCTATTTTTGAGCCTCATCCAGTCCCTTCCCTTCTCTTCTCTTTGCAGGCCTTCAGCCCAGATCCCCTCTGGGATTCTTGCATTTATCTTCTGACCAGGCTCTCTGTTGACAGACTCTTCCCTCCAGAATTCACTGTGCAAACCACCACCAAATCCTCACCTTAAAATGGGAAGTTATATTTAAAACTTTTCTAGCAGCGTATTCAGTGGCATGAGAAATGTTTACCTTTACAAATTTTGTATAAATATATATTACAAATCACACAAAACTTTAACAGTCGCTCTCTCTGGACGGTAGGATTATAGATAGCTTAATTTTTTTCTTTGCGATATTTTTCTATTTCCCAAGTTTTCATTGGAAGCCTTGGATGCAAGGTTCTGGTCTTCCCTGCTTTTATCTTCCCAGTTCCCAGTGGTTTCTGAGGTCTGACCTGGTGAAGAGGTGGGTGTGTGGGGCACAAGAGCAGAACATGGAGCCCCCTTTCTCAATGACATGTTTGTATTCAAAGCCACAGGCTTTCTTTCCCACCCCCAGTCCAGAGCACCATTATCTCACCTGAGGCAGGGCAGCCGGGACCTTCAACCATTCTGGTAAACAGGGCCAGCATCATGGATGTACCACCTCTGCAGTCACACAGGGGCCCACACTCAGAAGGGCTTTCTGCTGCTATGCCATCTCAAAAGTCTTGATTTTATTTTTGAACCTATGTTTTGTATGTGAAATCCGATGGGACAGTGGAGTATGAGCAGAGGGCATATGCATGCATTGCACGTCTGCTGTTCTTGCTGCCCCATGAGCACAGAATTCCGGTTGTCCCACATGATTTCGAGTTCAGCAAGATGTAAGTGTATTTCATCTTTGATTAAGTTGGGGCGCTGACAGCCCTGAGAGGTCATGCTTTCCATTCAAACCAGGACTGGTTTTGAAGGTAGAAAAAGGGCCATGGTATTCTAAAGACATGAACAACCAAGGAATCTTATCGGAGCCTTTGTTTCTTTTGATACTCTCTGTATTAGCCAACCACATATCCTGAAAATGAAGACATAGGAGGAAAGGGAAATCTTAGGGCGCCGCATAGTTCCTTTTCCTTTTAGTCCTTCCTCATTCAACAGTAAGTTGAAGGTAGAGGGTTGGTGGAGTGAGCACATATCAAGAAGTGAAATAAAAACAAGTGAATTAGTTTTGTGCAGCGTTTCCACTGTTCTGGTAAGAACGAAATACATAAGCACCTACAAGCTATGAAATATGAATTAGATCATTTTAGTGATTCTGCTTATAAGTTAAATGCTCTTATATTTGAATTTAAAACTGATATTTCACAATATAAAAATAAATGATAAAATTCAGGCTAATATTTTCAATTATTGTTTACTTAGAATAACATTAAATAACAAACAAACAAAAAAAAAAAGGCAAGGAAAGTTGAGAGAGAGACTGTGGGAAAACCTTTAACAGCACTTTTTTTGGGCCCCTAAAATTGTAGTTCCAAATCTATGGTTTATGTTGTCTTGCAGCTCATGAAAATCCAGGGCTTTTCTATAAAACTCTTGTCTCTGCTGTGGCTACTTAAAGGCCATTTCGAGACCTGGAAGTCAAGAGAAGACTCTTTTCTCTAAATCTCTGCTGTGGAATATCCATACCCTGAGGGAACAGGCTGGGGTAGAGAAAATGTAGGAAAACCACACTTGTTAATATCTCAGAATACTGTCCCCCCTATATTAAAAACAAAAAACAGAACAACACCTAGCAACCATAAATTCGTTGAAGGCAAGGACCTTCTTTCTCTTGCGCTTAACCATAGAGCTGTCCTTTAATAGGGACTTAATAGTTGTCCTTTTCCTCAATAAATATTTGCTCATTTAAATGTAAAGTGCTCTTTCATCATGCGGTTCTCAAACACCTTCAAAGCCTCCCTATTGCCTTAACCTACAAATTGAAACTCCTAACCAGGCATTTAAGGTTCTATAATCTGGGTTCAATCTACTTTTCGAAATTCATCTCCCAAGACTCCCTAGAACTCCGTCAGTAATGGTCGCACAAATACAGAATGACTGGATTACACAGCTCCTAGGAGTTACAGAAACTACAGATGGATAAATCATTAGCCCTTTTACGGTTAGGTTTAGGTAATACATACGAGCTAACATTAATGTCCCAATATTGGGAGCCAGTGATGAGTGTTATACAGACCCTAAATGGGAGTCATTAAGATATTCAATCCTGAGAAGAGTCATCTCCTCAGGATCACATCCTGGCTTCTGCAGAAATCAGAGACCCAAAGCTAGCTGGGTCCCTTCTAGCTAGGTTAGAAGCCTGCAGCTGTTGTTTAGTCCACCGGGAAGGGTGTGGGCCGCTGGGCCTCACGTGCTGCGCTGTGGAGCTCCCTACCTGGGCTTAGGCAAGTTCCTGGACTTTAAGGACCATGAAATCATAGCCATTACTAAGTGTCAGAATTTCACATGCTAGTAAAGAGCCATTAAGGAAAGCTTTGGGCAGAGACAAGCTTTTAAGGCAGTGTAACCCAAGCAGGGGCTATTCTCAGTGTACCTTGGTGGGAATCAATTGTGTTTCCAACATGCCTGCGTGGGGGAGATTCGTAACCTGACAGGGCTGGGAGAAACTTGAAGAGCCATTGCATCCATGCCCTTGTCTTTAGTTTAGAAAACTCCGAAATCTTTTAAAAAAATTACCTATCTATGCCCAAACCTGGTAACTCCTTCACTTGTTTGTCAATCCTGATTTCAGAGAGCTATTTCTGATATCTAACCTAAATCTCCACAGCTAATTATCTTTTTCCATCTCCTCCCTCTCAGTCAACTTTAAAAGGCCATTGTGTCTACTGCTTACTGACACACAGCTAATATTACAGTTACTGTTATTGTTTCATCCTTACAGTTGTTACTAGCATTGACAGCACACTAGGAGGTACAGAAAAAATACATAAGCAGGGCTTTCCTGGTGGCGCAGTGGTTGAGAGTCCGCCTGCCAATGCAGGGGACACGGGTTCGTGCCCCCGTCTGGGAAGATCCCACATGCCACGGAGCGGCTGGGCCCGTGAGACATGGCTGCTGAGCCTGCATGTCCAGAGCCTGTGCTCCGCAACGGGAGAGGCCACAACAGTGAGAGGCCCGCGTACCGTCAAAAAAAAAAAAAAAACAAACAAAAAACATAAGCAAACACATTTCTAGATCAGTCTTGAAATACAGCTTTTTAAAATCTAGTAATGTTTGGGTGTTCCTGACTTGGAAATGGGGAAGTAGGCAGATGTGAGAAGCAGAGTGGCAAGGGTGTATTCTGTATCTCTGACTGTGGCCACTCCTCAAGAGCCATCACTTACCTCCCACCCAGCCTGGGAAAGAAACTTAGAACCAGATAAATGTATATTAAACACGTATAGGGGAGCAGGGAGGCGATTGGGCATGGCATGGTGGTAGAAACCGTGGGGGCCTGCGAAGGAGTCCACTCCGGGGCATGGTGGGGAGGGCCTACATGAAAACTGCCACAATTTCATGTGAAAACTAGGAGGAAATATTTGAGTTGAAAATGAGTCATAACAGCACCTTCCTTATCCTTCCCTCAAAGTGCCCGGCTAAGAGCAGAAATGAAAAACATTGATGCATCCTCTAGTGAAAGACATCCCAAGGCCTGGGGCTTACACCATCTTGTTGTTTCTTACTGTTTTTTACTTATAAAACATTTTAAAGATTTATCCATGTTGCAAGATGGACACTTAGTGCATTACTTCCAATAGTTGCATGTTATTCTATGATATATGCTACGTTTTATTTAACCTTCCGTAATGCACAGGTGATATATACTGTTTGCCAACAATATGCTGCTACTTCAATTGCTGCTGTGATGATTGTCCTCGCTTGTGCCCTTTTACGGACTTGTGCAAGAGTTTCTTAGAGGTATGTATTCCCAGGAGTGGAACTGCTGGGCCACAGGAAAACACATACTACATTTTATTACATATTTCCAGATAACTTCAAAACAGCTGTACCAGGGACTTAACTCCCAATAGCAATGCATGACAGTTCATGCTTCCTCCCATCCTAGCCAACACTTGGTGTTACCTAACTTTCACATTTTTGCCTATTTAATGGATGTAAAGAAGTGTGTTGTTGCTTTAATATGCATTTATCTGATTATAAGTGGGATTGTATATCTCTTCATCTACTTTTTAAAATTGAAGTATAGTTGGTATACAATATTATGTAAGTTACAGGTGTACAATATAGTGATTCACAATTTTTAAAGGTTATATTCCATTTATAGTTATTATAAAATATTTGCTATATTCCCATGTTGTACAATATATCTCTTCATCTACTTGTTAGTCTCTCAAGCTTCCCTTCTGTAAATTTGCCTGTTCATATCCTTTGGCTATTTTTCTATTGTGTTTCCTGTTTTTTTCTTCTCAATATAATAGGAATATAATTGCTATTATATCCTAGACATTAATGTCTTCTTGGTTTGGAAACACCTCTCAGTCTATCAACTTTCTCTTAGCTGGTCTATGATGTTCTTTAACCAGAAACTTTAATTTTGATATAGTCAAGTTCATCATTCTTTTGGTTTTATAGTTTATGCTTTCAGAGTCTTATTGAAGAAATCTTTTCCTATCCTAAGATTCCAAAGCTACTCTTCTGTTTTTAATTTCTATTAGCTCTATAGTTTTCCCTTTCCCTTTTAGGTTTTTTTATTCATTGAAATTTCACCTTTCCAAATGGTATGAGATATAGATGCAGCTTTACTTTTCTCCATGGTGAACCAATTTTTCCAACATTATCTATGAAACAAAACTTGTGTGTTAGGTTGGATTATTATTCCCAATCCTTCGTGTCCTCCATGCTATAGAATTATACTCCCATGCTCTTTGCCATGTGGTTTTGCAGCACCTTCTACCAATTTGTTAGACTTGGCCATGTGACTAATTTGGTCAATGAAATATTAGGAGATGGCAGCAGACGTGTTAAATGTGTTTGGGTGATGAGACTTCATCTCTTGAGCTCCTGTCATTGCCAGAATGAGGCATGTGATAAAGGCCTGAACTAACCTGTGTCCTGGAGCAAAGCCCAGCTGAATTCGGCTGAGTCCAGCCAAGTCTTGACCAGACCAGATGAGATCAGTAGAGACCTGTGAGAGAGAAAAAACAATGGCTGCTATAAGCCACTGGTATTTCTGGGTTGTTCATTACACGGTATTATTACTGCAGCAATAGTTGACTATCTCTACATGATTTTCTCATAGATTTGTGATGTTACCATTATCACATACCAAGTTCTCATAGGTAAAAGTGTTGTTTCTGAGTTCTCTATTCCGTCCCACTGTTCTACATGTCTGCTACTGTGACTTATGTCATTATCTGGAAGGGTAAATTTCCCCTCTATGATTTTTGTTTTCAAAAATGACCAGATTATAATGGAATTCAACCTTCCATATGTATTTGAGAATGTTTAAATTCTTCAAATCCCATTAAAAGTTTGAATGGTTTGCACTGAGTTTATGAATACATTTAGAGATCACTGATATCTTAAGAATGTTACTCCTATCCACAGACATTATATATACCCCTATTCAGGTCTTCTTTGAAGTCTGTTAATAGCATTAACATTTTTTCCCATGAAAGTTTTGTGCATTTTTTTCTTAGGTTAATTCCCAAAAACTTTAGAGTTTTGTTGCCATTGTAAGAAGTATCTTATTTTCTAGTTTGTTAGTACTAGTATGTAAGTATACTTTTGGTTTTCATGAATTGATTTTGAATTTGGGAATCTTGCTGTATCAGGATAAGGTTTGGCTATCTGTAACACCAGGCACACACATACACAAACTAAAATAACAGTGGCGTGAATGAGATAGATGTTTATTCAAGAAGTTCCAAAGTTTGGAGGTAGACATTTTAGGGCTGGTGTTAGTATAGCAGGTGCCTTCTTTCTTGTTCTGCTATGTGTGGCTTCCATATTCAAACTCAGCTCACGGTCTAGGATGACTGCCGAAGCTCCAGCTATTGTATCTTCATTTCAGATGGCAGGAAAGAGGATGAGGCACATTCCCTCCTTTTAGGAATGTGTGCACCAGTTCTGCTTTTAACCCATTGCCTGGAACATGGCAATACTTAGCTACAAGGGAGGCTAGCAAATGTTGTCTTTATTCTGGTTGGCCTTGTGCCCTATAAAAAAAAAAGTAGTTCTTTGGAAGAAGGGGAGAAAAGCATCTCTGTCACCTTGCTGCATTCTTTTATTATTTCTAATAGCTTATTGTTTCTATAAGGTGTTTTATGTGGTTGATCATATTACTGCAAACAATCCCAATTTTATCTCTTTCCTTCTGATTCTTCTATTTAATTTCTTCTTCCTTTTATTACAAATCTTATTTTGTCAGCCAGGACTTTCAATATCATGTTAAACAGCAGTGGCAACCTTCTCTTGATCCTACACTTAAATGGAATGTGTTTAAAGTTAATCAATTTATAATATTTTGCTGTACATTTTTGGTCCTTCATAAAGTTAAGTAAATTTCTTACTATTCCTAACTTTCCTGAAAGTTTTTATTATTAATAATGATGCACATTCTCGAATGATTTTTCTCTCTTATTCTTTCTGAGGTGAGTTATTTGGATAGGTTTTCTGATGTTAAATCATACTTGAATTTCTAGAATAAACCCTACTTATTATGTTTTCATGATAAATGGCTAGATAGGTAGCTAGACAGGTATATTCTAAAGAGAGGGAAATGAATAGCAAGGGTTTTCCTAGTTCACTGGAGTAAGAATGTTGGATTCGGTTAGTTAATATTTAGAAATTTTTGCATTTATGTTCAGAAGCGAAATGGGCCTATTTTTAAATTGTCCATTTTCAGATTTAGGGTCTAATTCTGCTGTTTTTCTTTTTTTCCTTCTCTGCCTCCTCTTGCTCATGGTGGCGTTTTTTTTTTCTTTTTTTTAAAAATATCTTTATTGGAGTATAATTGCTTTACAATAGTGTGTTAGTTTCTGCTTTATAACAAAGTGAATCAGCTATACATATACATATATCCCCATATCTCCTCCCTCTTGCATCTCCCTCCCACCCTCCCTACCCACCCCTCTAGGTGGTCACAAAGCACAGAGCTGATTTCCCTCTGCTATGCAGCTACTTCCCACTAGCTAGCTATTTTACATTTGGTAATGTGTATATGTCCATGCCACTCTCTTCGTCCCAGCTTACCCTTCCCCCTCCTCGTGTCCTCAAGTCCATTCTTTACATCTCTGTCTTTATTCCTGTCCTGCCCCTAGGTTCTTCAGAACTTTTTTTTTTTTTTTTTTTTAGATTCCATATATATGTGTTAGCATATGGTATTTGTTTTTCTCTTTCTGACTTCCTTCACTCTGTATGACAGACTCTAGGTCCATCCACCTCACTACAAATGACTCAGTTTTGTTTCTTTTTATGGCTGGGTAACATTCCATTATATATATGTGCCACATCTTCTTTATCCATTCATCTGTCGATGGACGCTTAGGTTGCTTCCATGTCCTGGCTATTGTAAATAGAGCTGCAGTGAACATTGTGGTACATGACTCTTTTTGAATTATGGTTTTTTCAGGGTATATGCCCAGTACTGGGATTGCTGGGTCATATGGTAGTTCTATTTTTAGTTTTTTAAGGAACCTCCATACTGTTCTCCATAGTGGCTGTATCAATTTACATTCCCACCAACAGTGCAAGAGGGTTCCCTTTTCTCCACACCTTCTCCAGCATTTATTGTTTGTAGATTTTTTGATGATGGCCATTCTGACTGGTGTGAGGTGATACCTCATTGTAGTTTTGATTGGCATTTCTCTAATGATTAGTGATGTTGAGCATCCTTTCATGTGTTTGTTGGCCATCTGTATATCTTCTTTGGAGAAATGTCTGTTTAGGTCTTCTGCCCATTTTTGGATTAGGTTGTTTGTTTCTTTGATATTGAGCTGCATGAGATGCTTATAAATTTTGGAGATTAATCCTTTGTCAGTTGCTTCATTTGCAAATATTTTCTCCCATTCTGAGGGTTGTCTTTTGGTCTTGTTTATGTTTTCCTTTGCTGTGCAAAAGATTTTACGTTTCATTATGTCCCATTTGTTTGTTTTTATTTCCATTTCTCTAGGAGGTGGGTCAAAAAGGATCTTGCTGTGATTTATGTCATAGAGTGTTCTGCTTATGTTTTCCTCTAAGAGTTTGATAGTGTCTGGCCTTACATTTAGGTCTTTAATCCATTTTGAGTTTATTTTTGTGTATGGTGTTAGGGAGTGTTCTAATTTCATTCTTTCACATGTAGCTGCCCAGTTTTCCCAGCACCACTTATTGAAGAGGCTGTCTTTTCTCCATTGTACATTTTTGCCTCCTTTATCAAAAATAAGGTGACCATATGTGTGTGGGTTTATCTCTGGGCTTTCTATCTTGTTCCATTGATCTATATTTCTGTTTTTGTGCCAGTACCATACTGTCTTGATTACCGTAGCTTTGTAGTATAGTCTGAAATCCAGGAGCCTGATTCCTCCAGCTCCATTTTTCTTTCTCAAGATTGCTTTGGCTATTCAGGGTCTTTTGTGTTTCCATACAAATTGTGAAATTTTTTGTTCTAGTTCTGTGAAAAATGCCAGTGGTAGTTTGATAGGGATTGCACTGAATCTGTAGATTGCTTTGGGTAGTAGAGTCATTTTCATAATGTTGATCCTTCCAATCCAAGAACATGGTATATCTCTCCATCTGTTTGTATCATCTTTAATTTCTTTCATCGGTGTCTTATAGTTTTCTTCATACAGGTCTTTTGTCTCCTTAGGTAGGTTTATTCCTAGGTATTTTATTCTTTTTGTTGCAGTGGTAAATGGGAGTGTTTCCTTAATTTCTCTTTCAGATTTTTCATCATTAGTGTATAGGAATGCAAGAGATTTCTGTGCATTAATTTTGTATCCTGCTACTTTACCAAACTCATTGATTAGCTCTAGTAGTTTTCTGGTAGCATCTTTAGGATTCTCTAAAGATTCTCTAGTATCATGTCATCTGCAAACAGTGACAGCTTTTCTTCTTTTCTGATTTGGATTCCTTTTATTTCTTTTCCTTCTCTGATTGCTGTGGCTAAAGCTTACAAAACTATGTTGAATAATAATGGTGAGAGTGCACAACCTTGTCTTGTTTCTGATCTTAGAGGAAATGGTTTCAGTTTTTCACCATTGAGAATGATGTTGGCTGTGGGTTTGTCATATATGGCCTTTATTATGTTAAGTTCCCTCTATGCCTACTTTCTGGAGGGTTTTTATCATAAATGGGTGTTGAATTTTGTCAAAAGCTTTCTCTGCATCTATTGAAATCATCATATGGTTTTTCTCCTTCAATTTGTTAATATGGTGTATCACATTGATTGATTTGCGTATATTGAAGAATCTTTGCATTCCTGGGATAAACCTCACTTGATCATGGTGTATGATCCTTTTAATGTGCTGTTGGATTCTGTTTGCTAGTATTTTGTTGAGGATTTTTGCATCTTTGTTCGTCAGTGATATTGGCCTGTAGTTTTCTTTTTTTGTGACATCTTTGTCTGGTTTTGGTATCAGGGTGATGGTGGCCTCGTAGAATGAGTTTGGGAGTGTACCTCCCTGTGCTATATTTTGGAAGAGTTTGAGAAGGATAGGTGTTAGCTCTTCTCTAAACGTTTGATAGAATTCGCCTGTGAAGCCATTTGGTCCAGGGCTTTTGTTTGTTGGAAGATTTTTAATCACAGTCTCAAATTCAGTGCTTGTGATTGGTCTGTTTATATTTTCTATTTCTTCCTGGTTCAGTCTTGTGCTTTTCTAAGAATTTGTCCATTTCTTCCAGGTTGTCCATTTTATTGGCATATAGTTGCTTGTAGTAATCTCTCATGATCCTTTGTGTTTCTGCAGTGCCAGTTGTTACTTCTTGTTTTCCATTTCTAATTCTATTGATTTGAGTCTTCTCCCTTTTTTTCTTGATGAGTCTGGCTAATGGTTTATCAATTTTATCTTCTCAAATAAACAGCATTTAGTTTTATTGATCTTTGCTATTGTTTTCTTCATATCTTTTTCATTTATTTCTGATCTGATCTTTATGATTTCTTTCCTTCTGCTAACTTTGGGGTTTTTTTGTTCTTCTTTCTCTAATTGCTTTAGGTGTAAGGTTAGGTTGTTTATTTGAGATGTTTCTTGTTTCTTGAGGTAGGATTGTATTCTATAAACTTCCCTCTTAGAACTGCTTTTGTTGCATCCCATAAGTTTCGTGTCGTCGTGTTTTCATTGTCATTTGTTTCTAGGTATTTTTTGATTTTCTCTTTGATTTCTTCAGTGATCTCTTGGTTATTTAGTAGCATATTATTTAGCCTCCAAGTGTTTGTATTTTTATAAACTTTTTCCTGTAATTGATATCTGGCCTTATAGCGTTGTGGTTGGAAAAGATACTTGATTTCAATTTTCTTAAATTTACTGAGGCTTGATTTGTGCCCCAAGATATGATCTATTCTGGAGAATGTTCCATGAGCACTTGAGAAGAAAGTGTATTCTGTTATTTTTGGATGGAATGTCTTATAAATATCAATTAAGTCATGGTGGGTTTTTTCTTCATTTGTTTTGTAATTTGGATTGTGAGCTAATGTTTGGGCTCTCTCTTTGGGAATGCTAATGAGACCGGGTTGAAGCCTCTATCTTCAATAAAGGATGTGCTTTTGCTTCCCGGTCCATGTGGGTTGTATATAAGCTCTATGAGATAACAAAAATCTCATGTAGTACTTTTTTTTTTTTTTTGGTAACCATAATAGTTCTTAGCACATCATTAGTCTCACTCCACTGTTTAGAAAAAAAATGACAGTAACAATATAAATGTATTATCATTTGTATATTGAAATTTGCATTTTGAAATGTGATTCCCACATATAAAAAATTCTGTCTTTGTATACTTTGAAATCATAAACTAGTAAGTTTCACACATATTGTAGATTTATACATAACATCAATTACAATGATATTTTTAAGCTTATACATTTATTTGACTTCCCCATATTTTAAGTGTTGTAGTTATAAGGTATGCCTATGGTATTTATGAAAGCCCATTTGCCAACTTCATCATTTTTTTGTTAGGGATCACCCTGCCAGTGTATAAGACAGTCCTGTGCACAAGAAATGTAGAAAGGGAAGTGATCACAAAAATGAGAGATACAAAATATATAGGAGAAAGGAATATATGTGGAAGAAAGGAAATAGATATGTGTGAGAAAGGGAAAAAGAAGAAAGGAAGAAATAAATAAGGGTTTTTAAATTTTCAAAAGGAAGGAGTAAACAGGGGTTTTCAAATGAAACATCTGATATTTTAATATTTATTCAAGTCACCGGGGGTATTTGCTAAAAAAACAGATGTCCAGGACCAGACTACAGAGATAATGAGTCAATAGATCTGAGAGCAGACTCAGGAATCTAGGTTGGCCTTAGACAACCATTTAAGAAATACTGGAATAGGGTGAGCACAGAATTAGAAAATGACACATGGTGGGGACTGGAGACATGCCAATAACAACTGACAAAGGAGCAACTTCTGCCACAGGATGCTCACCCTAGCTATTTGGAGATCCTCTGAAAGATACTAGTATATGTCTAGACTCAAAATCTCTTTCTGTGTTTTCAGTACCATCCACAGTATGTAAGATAACACTCCGACCAATGATATTCACCTGAGCCATAAAATGACCTCACAGTGAAAGAAATAAGAAACAGGCTTTCTAAAAAGTATTATCAGCATTATTCTTAAATGCAGTAAAACAGCCCACACTAGAAACAGAGCTGATTTTTCTCACATGAGGGATTTAGTGTGTTTAAATTATCACAGGGTGACCTGGCTAAGGGAACATGGCCCACCTCCTGCAGATCACTATGTCCTGGGATGAGGATGCTGGCCTCCTTGCACTGACGAACTCCGAAGAAGTTTCAAAACACCGAGGGGCAACAGGTACACAATCTGGGCACTATGAGAAGTCTGCAGCCCGGTTCATATTCTTAGGATACAGGCTGAAATCATGGAGTAGGGCTAAAATCAGAAAGAGAAGAGGTAAGTGGTGTCAGGCTGAGTGTCACAATTACAGTTTAGGGGAAGGATCCATACCTTAAAATGACAATAATCAAGGAAAGCCCCAACTGGAATAAGCCTGAAGGCTTATTGTTCACTTATTATGTCTCCTCTGAATTCCAGACCACTGTAGGTTTTAATCTTATAATTATGGGGGAAAAAAAATGATCTTGCTCACTTCAAGACCGTAAATCAACCCTAGGTCTCTCTAGTTGACTTGTCTATGGAGAATGGACTTTGGGTATTCTAAGTGGTTTTGAAAATCTTTTTTTTGTAGGTATGTGATATGTGATTTGTCTTTCCTTGGTTTCTTGGTAGGAAGCAATTGTCGTAAATTTCAAATAACGTGCAGAAATGCACCTTGTGGGAAAGAAGGTGGATTTTTGCCAGTGTATTTGCTTTTGTGGGCATCTCTGTTCAGGTTTATTAGTGATAACAGTTCCTTTCAAGTACAAGTGCGTGGAAAGTGTTAAGGTCTGTAAAATGATTACGAGACAGTAGGCAAGAAATTGAGAAAAAGCCATAGCTCCTGGGAATGAGCCGCGAGAAGATCTAGTAGTGAGTGCTCCCTAGGATTGCTGTCAGGGTACAAGGTGAGGACCGTGGGCAGAGAAGTGGGAGCGGTGCGGGAGAGAGGGCTGGAGGGAGCTAATACATATATACACGCACAAAGCCCATACAGCTTCACTCATGCCAGGTTAAGAAGTGCCTTTTCCAGAAACTCAATAAAGAAATGGTATGCATTCAGGAGCTGTTTCAACCTGTCCACACCCTACCCTGACTTCCCCAGAAAACAGGCAAGCAAGGAGGCAAATGCCATTGCCAAGCCTCCGGTCTCTGGCGTCCAGCTCCCTCAGCTCCAAGAGCACAGCCCCACAGGGCGTCACACGGAGCTGCCTCCAAGAGTGGGCACTGCACCGACCTGAGGTAAAGTTTTGATGTGATTCACTCCAAATCTGTCTGCCACTCGAGAGTGGGGTTTGGCCGCAGAGGCTCCCCGGCAGCACCAGGCAGAGGCTGAGCAGCAGCAGCAGTAACAGCCTGCAGGCTGAGTAAGGAGCCAGCCTCCGCCGCCTCCTCCTCCTGCCGGCGCGGAGTCGGCAGCACAGCCAGTCCCTATCGCTGTCACGCCGCCAGCAGCGCGGCCCCTCCGCCCCCCACCCCACCCCACCCAGCACGGCCCCAACCCTCTCACTGTTATTTGCTTGACTGACCCGAAATGGGCAGGAGGGAGGACCTGGGCGCCTGAGGGAGGGGAGGGCGTTGGCCCGCCCACTCCTTCCCCTCTGGCTCTCTGAGGCAGCTTCTCCTCCTCATTGGTCACACACTTGCGTCCATCACCTCCATGCGGCCCCGGGATTGGCAGAAGGCGCACTTCGGAGCGAGGAGGGCAGAGTGACTCCGCTGGTCTCCGGCGCCTCATCTTTCCCTCCACCCCCCTTTTCAACGTCCACCCACCTCTCCCCAGCCCCCACTCCATTCCCCCTCCCTACTCCAGTTCGCGGCAGTGTCCTTAGAAGACTCATTGGGCCAGGGGCGAAGCCAGCCGCCTATCGAGCCGCGCCGTCATTGGCCGACGCCCACGCCCGTCGGAGCGGCAGGCTTCGCCACTGGGTGGCTTCTCTCCGCTCCCCGCCCCCCCCCCAAAGCCTCGCCCTCTCAGTCGCCTCCTCCCCTCCCGGCTCTTCCACTGCCCCCTTTCCCCTCCCGTCCCCGCCGCGTCTCCCCTGTCCAGCTGGGCGGGGACTGCTGTACGACTCTGTAAAGTCTGTGAGTCACTGCACAACCTATCAATCCAATTAAATGTCTTGAGCGAGCCGAGCAGGCGGTGCTGCCGCCGCCGCCGCTCGCCCAGCCGCGGCCGCCCCTTCTCGCAGCGCCCCTCTGATCCATGGCTGTCTGTACTTGTTACGGTGTAACCTCCTCCTCCGCCTCCTCCGCCTCCTCCTCAGGAGCCGCTGCAACTTCCCCTCAGCCAGCCTCCTCCTCTGCTTGGGGACTGCAAAGGCATGGGATAGACCTAGAGCCACTTCTCTCTCCCCTCCAGCCCTCGCTCAATCTCCCCCCTTTAAATTAAAGTCTATTCCTCGCTCCTCGTCGTTTTAGGGATTTATTTGTCAGTCTTTTATTTCCTCTGATTTTATTTTCCCTCCCTGGGGCAGGGGGGTCGCAGGGGCCGGTGGGTTTATTTTAGGGAAGGGGCTCTCCCCCCCCCCCCCCCCCCGTTTCTCCTTGTCCCTTTGCGGCCGTGACTTGATTTTCCTGCCCCTCTCCGCTCCCACCCCTCGAACTCAGCGTCCTGCACTCGAGTGACGCAGCGACACCCTCCGCCCACAGCCCAGACGTCCCCTCCCTCGCTGCCACCCCGACCCGTCTCGGGGCTGGACCCGGTGCCGACTTCACAGAAGGGTGAGTACCGTGTTGGGTTGGCGGAGGGGTGGGGGAGAATCTAGAAAAATGTTGTAGCCGGTCCACTCTGGGGAGGGCAGGGATCACGTTGTGGGCTGGAGGTTCCCGGTCAGGCGTGGATTTGAGGTGGCGACTGCCTCCCCCTCGCTCCCTCTTCCCCCGCCCCTCGACTCCTTATTCACCAGCCTTGCTGTATTTCTAGGTATTGCCAGACTTCCACCATCGGGGCATTATAATGCTTATAAAATGAGCTGTAATGGCATGCTTTCTTAGTGAGTGGTCATAGTCAACGATGTGATCTGATAGACTGTATGACCTGCAAAAAGTGCAAAACGGCTAATGGGTAGGTTTTCCTCCAAATCAAAGTTAAACTTTTATTCAATAAAGGCAAAGTAAAAGGTATTTCTAATTTGAATGTGTGGAGATAGACCAAGAAAAGACAGGTTGCCTTGTGGCATGGCTTACTATTTTTATTTTAAAATAGTTCTTTAGGTTCCCTTTTGAAAAAAAAACGTGAATTCAGTATTAACGTAAAGGTTATGAAGTCTTTGAACCTGTTGGAGGAAAGCAAGGTAAGATGCAAATCCAGCTTGACACTTCATCTTTAGCTCACCTCTATTCTAGCAAGAAATTAAAGCACAGAATTTTTTATTTCTCTGTCACTGGGCACAGTGGGGTGTGCTAAGGACAAAAAGGGCTTTTTTTTTCTTTTGATATCTCTCTTTTGTATACTTGATTGCTCTTGAACAAAATTTTAATTTGGTCTCTTGGTTGTTGGCTGTTCAAAAGTACACATACTTGGCCATATATGCTTTATGAGAATCTTGCCCTGTGCATCTTTAATATTTAATTTGAGATAAAACTAAAAATTATGAGAAATAGTTACTCTGAATCACCTTCTGAGGTCGCTTTTGAGAATTCAGCCTATTTAAAATGGTATTCCTCTTTTTGAATCAAGTTCTGGTCTAGTTGTCCACAAGATTCAAATTAGGCCAAACCAAACATGTTTTGAAATATTAAAGTACAGGAAAGGCCTTTTAGTAGTTCATTCTCTCCTTCTCTTTCAGACTAACCAGAATAAGTTGTTGATAAATTTAATTGTAAAGAATAGACTGTTCCTGTACTGAAATCTGCCAAGTTTCTACAGAAAGATTTCTTTTTAAAGAGGAGAAATGTGTTTATGATCAGCCAAAAGTAGTAAAGTTGACTCAAATGTAAGTGCTGTCATAAGGAAATGCTTATCATAAGCCCCAAAACCTTGCAGAGTGTTTCAGGAAGACTTATACAAAGTCTTTTTGAATTGTTTAATAAATTTCATTATGTGGTCTTTTTCTTGAGTGTAAGACTGAATTATTGAGAGGCCTCAGAGCAGAGGGGAGCCATGCTGCCTGAGTTTGAATCTAGCCACCATCCCTGGACGGCTGACTGACCTTAGGCAGGTTTCAAACCTGGCCTGTGAGGGTTTTCTCCTGTAAACGGGAGGAATGACTTTTCATCGAAGGGTTGCCTTAAGGATAAGTGAGAGGGCACAAGTCACAGAGTACTTGCTGTTAGCTGCCCCATCATCATCATCACCATCATCACCATCATCATCGTCCACTGAGAGGATGTGTGATGTAGTGGTTAAGGGGACCTCCACAACCAGACTGTAGGTTCAAGTGCCAGCATTTCCTCTTGCTATCGTCGTGATCTTGGCCGCGGTAACCTCAGATTCCCCATCTATAAAGCGGGGATAATAGAAAAATTTACTTCACAGGGTTACTGTGAGGTCGGAATGAGTTTGACTAGTATTTGGTACATCTTTTCAAGTTTAATTCTGTTTTGTTCCTGGTATGTCTTGAAACAATGGATGACTATATTTTTTAGAACTATACTTTTGTAAAGATAAAGAATTATTGCTGTCATTGAAATAAGCAGAGTTCTTATCCATATGCATGATGATTTATGGGATTTATACTTTTCAATGAAGTTTATATGAGTTTTTATGAAAGTTAGTTATTGGATGAGTTGAGTTGATTACTCTTTCATTTAAACTTGCATAACCAAATATATATACCACTATTATAACGATACCTATCACATATTTGCTGTTATATGTGATTTTCTCCTCTGCTAAACAGAAAGCTCTTTGAGGGTAAGAATAGTGTTTCATTCATAATTTAATCCCAGGTGCCCAGCAGAGTACCTGGTACATAGATAGGCTTAATGAATGCTGTAGAATGAATTAAACAATGTTATTCTCAATTTGTTTATGAGTAGTTGAATGACATTGTAAGTGATGTTATGGAGCATACTATTATTTGTGGTGTTGAGTTGAATTTTTATGTTCTCAATTACTATTTTTGGAAATAGAGAGGGAATTATAACATGTTTTATTAGGAAAATATTTTTCATTTTGAAGATTGAACTTAAAAATATTCTGAAAAGTACATATCAAATGTCTTCTTTTAATACCTGATGTGGCCATTTTTTTTACTGAAAGACTTTCTGACTCCCAAACTTCCTGTAACTGAGTTGGATGTTATTATAATTAATACAAATTATACAAATTAGATTTTGAATGTCCCAAATGATGATGTGATGTTATTATCGGCTTCAGAATCAATAATAATAAAGAGAATTTATCAAACCAACACTGTGGAAATAAAACGATATCATTTGCTTAAGGACCTAAGCTTTATTTCTCTTTCCATTCAAGAGTGAAATTCTTTCTCTTGAGCAGTCTTAATAAATAATTAGCTTTTCAAATAGGCATAGTAAATAGTGTAATAGGAATCATAAAGAAGGTATATGTAATTAGCAAATAAAGCACTTTAACTAACTTCACCACACACTTAATAGGCATTACACAATTGGGTAATGTATCTTTTTAAATAAGAAAATTGATCGGGCCTGTGCCACCCACTTCATTTATAGAATCATTCTGCTTTACTTGTCAATAAAACCAGTTTAATTACTGTGCCTTCTGAAATTATAAAAATGCAAGAAATATCTTTCATGAAAGAGATATCCTCAGTAACAAAATCTGAAAACTAATCTACTCATAAGTGTTACAGAGTTCCATAACATTGTTAAAACTTTTCAGATATGTGAACTATCTAGTACAATGTGGGTAATTTTGTATATATAATCCTTTGTCTAACCAAATCATCAGTTATCCAATTTAGTTGAATATATTGCATTTTCACTGGCTAAAACAATTAACTTTTTAAAAGTCGCCCTTTTTTGTTCATACACTTTTAAAGCAGATAATCTAAAATGAAACTTTAAAAAATTAATTTATAGGCACTTAGAAACTACACTTAAGTGTCTGGTCTGCAAGATGAAAGGTCTGAGTTTTTGCTTAACACATTTCAGCATGACTATTTTTGTAGCTCATATCTCTTTCATTTAACATTTTTCGTTTTGGTGAAGACATTTGAGTATTTATTGATATTTTACAGATGTATATAATGTCTTCAACTTTTAAAAAAGTGAAGTTTCTGATGAAGAATTGTCTGGGGGTTTCCCTGGTGGCGCAGTGGTTGAGAGTCCGCCTGCCGATGCAGGGGACACGGGTTCGTGCCCCGGTCTGGGAAGATCCCACATGCCGCGGAGCGGCTGGGCGCGTGAGCCATGGCCGCTGAGCCTGCGCGTCCGGAGCCTGTGCTCCGCGACGGGAAAGGCCGCAACAGTGAGAGAATGGCGTACCACAAAAAAAAAAGAAAAAAAAGAAAAAATATATATATATATACTCTGTCAGTGATCAAAAGGAGAGGAAAATTATTTTTGTGTTATCTATTGACATAAACTTAGAATTAAAGTCCCTGGAGTTCTAGACTGAACCATGCTACCGATTGGCACGTGACCTTGAGCATTACACTTAACCTCCAGGACTCTCCCTGTTCTTATCCTTTTTTTTTTCATCGTTATTAGATTATAATTGCTTTACAATGTTGTGTTAGTTTCTGCTGTACAACAAAATGAATCAGCTATATGTAACCTATATCCCCTCCCTCTTAGGCCTCCCTCCCACCCTCCCCATCCCACCCCTGTGGTCCTCACAAAGCACGGAGCTGATCTCCCTGTGCTATATAGCAGTTTCCCACTAGCTATCTATTTTATACATGGTAGTGTATATATGTCAATGCTACTCTCTCAATTCGTCCCACCCTCCCCTTCCCCCTACGACCCCACCGTGTCCACAAGTCCGTTCTCTATGTCCTGCCCTGCCACTAGGTTCATCAGTACCATTTTTCTAGATTCCATATATATGTATTAGCATACAGTATTTGTTTTTCTCTTTCTGACTTACTTCACTCTGTATGACAGACTCTAGATACATCCACATCACTACAGATGACTTAATTTCGTTCCTTTTTATGGCTGAGTAGTGTTCTTATCCTTTCAGTGGGAAGAGGGAAGGCATTTACCCTGCCCTCACTCACAGAGGACATTGTAGGGATAAGTTGTAAGTGCTTTTTAAAAGCATTGGAGAAGGACAGGGTGCAAGCAAATACAAAGTAAACATTTGCATCTAGAAATGGACATTTGTTTGCCATTATTAAAAAGTTGTGACTTTAGATCTTTTGTCTGAAGGGCATTTTTCCTTTTAACTTTATATTTGTAGAGACTTCTTACTGGTATGTTCACAAGAAAGTATAAGGTACCTAAAAGAGCCAAGAAACTTTGAAAGGGATTTTAAATGTTAACATTGAGTTTTGGTATATCCTAGATTATAGCAGATGTTGATATTGTAAGAACAAACTTTATGTATCTAGGAGATAATACATTTTATTAACTTAAAGCTTGTAAAACTTTCACATGTGTTGCAGTAAAAAATGTTTAGATGTATCAGTTTTGTTAGCAGTATATTCAAAGAGAAAAATTAGATTATTTACTTTTAAATTTCAAAAGGATTACTTGGCTAGAGGACCCCTTCTTACACTAAGTTATTTTTGTACCTTGAATACAGTGAAATGTGCACATTTCAGAATATAGTGGCTTGAAGGATTTTATTTACTCCAGCGAATCTTTTATTTAGGAAGGTGAGTGAAGACAGGTGTGGAAAGGCTGTATTTTAAGAAACTAGTTTTTTTTTCCTCTTGTCCCTAAAAATGAGTTCTGAGTCTTTAAAAGTCAAAAAGCCCAGAGTTAGCACATTATGTCAGTTTCTTTGAATTCAGCTTTCCCTCTCTGTGGTTATTAACAGAAGAGTTGTCACAACCTTATGATATTATCACTTTTTAAAGTGGAAATGAAATTCTAGTGTACTCAGAGTAAGACCTATTAAAACAAGTGGGACATACAAAGAAATATTTTTTGTTCCAACTAATATTAAGTATCGTGAACAGTGATCCTCAAATGCGAGGTTGCTAAGCAGAAAGCAACTTTTAAAAGTGTATTGTTCTTTTGTCCTTATTGTTCAACATCCAATTGATGAAAACTCAGAACGATCAGATTTCTTTTCTACTTTTTAATGTATAGTCCACACTGATGTTTATAAAGTTTTGTGTGATGTTACGTACAACTCTGTAGTATTGAATGTTTACTTTTAACATATTAAATAAAATGACCAAAACAGTCCACCTTTTATTTAAATTTTATCTGATTTTCACAACCTTCTTCCCTTTGTTCAACCATTGTTGTTCAGTTTTCTTAATATTACCACTTGAATTTGTGTTTCTTTTAATGCGGCATCTTTCTCATTTTGCTCTTCTTTTCACATTGGTCTTTTTCCTTGATTATGACAGGTTTTCTTCTTTGCCCCTCTTTTGCCTTTGCCTCTGTTTAAGGCATGGAATAGGGGTTTTCATCTATTTCAGTCTGCTTTTATGAGACTGAGGCAAAGGCCTTCCATATAGAAAATTTGCTTTGCCTTATTTTGGAAGATGAGCTCTCTGATCATCTTATCTACACAAAACTTAAGGGGCCATTTTGTAAACCTAAAACCAAGTTTTAACTCGTGAGGTGGTAAAAAGGGACAATAACGATGTGTTTATTATTTACTGCTTTTCTATTAATCTCTTTTTTGGGGGAGTTAACAACAGAATTTTTTCTGTCCACATTACCTTGAAACATCTCAAACATCCAGGCTTTGTGCTGCTCGGTGCCCAGTGCTGGGCGAGCCCTGGCGGCAGTCTGAGCTATGACCGTGGCCACCTGACCACGTGGGGGGCGAGTGGGCCTGAGAACAGTACATTAGACATGAAGAGCAGGTCCTATGTTTTGTTTTTAACTCCGTAAAGCCAGACAGAACCTCAGACTCTGTCCACTGTGAGGTTTTCCAGGGTTCGCCATTGTTGAATGACTAATGTTCCTGGTGAAGTAACCATTAGCTTTATTGTCTTCCAGTGGCCTCAGCTCAAATGAAATGTATCCCTTTGAGTTAATTTTGTTTTGATTTTAAGACTTCTTTTCACTGAGAAAATCAAAGGGTATGAAAATGAATATGTATTTTTAAACAAAAAAGATTTACATAAAAATCCTTTGAGTAAAAAGATTTTCTAAGGACTCAAATCCATTAATTTGGAGAGAATGTTTAGTAATTTCTTTCTTTCTTATTTTTTTAACATCTTTATTGGAGTATAATTGCTTTACAATGGTGTGTTAGTTTCTGCTCTATAACAAAGTGAATCACCTATATGTTTAATAGTTTCTTAAAATACTTGACATTATTCAGACATTGGTAGTAGAAAACCTTTCAATTTGATTAAATGAAATGAATCCCCTTTTTGATTTACAAAACAAACAGTCCATTGTTACTTTTTATTTAAACAATTCAAATATAGGGTTAGATAAACTTCATTTTGGAGTTGATTACATAAGAGACTTTCCAGAAATTGTACTTTGTAAAATCTATGCCTCTTGGAAGAAGCTTGGTCTTTTCTTTTTTCTTTTGTAAACCTATATCCCATTCCTGACTTCATTCATTTATTCATTTCATTCAGCAGATTTATTGAGCACTTACTATGTGCCAGCTACTCTTATGAGGCATATACATTATAGCAGTGAAGAAAAGTAACAAATATTATTGTCCTTGTAGAAATTACATTCTAAACTATTTTGATGTGTTTAGAGCTTGTTATCTACTATTTTGAGTAGTGATAACTAAACACTGTGTAATAATGGTTTGAAAAAAAAGTCAAGATTTCTTCATACGGATTTTATACCTTTTAAGTTGGTACAAAAGTCTAAAACTGAGTCCTGAAACAAAACTGCATTCAAATGGACAATTTTTATTTGAGTTTGAGTTGAAATACTAAAAACCTATAATGTTGCTGATGTTTCCACCAGAAATCATGAAATCATCCTCGTTTATGAACCCTGGGAAACCTTACATTGGACATGGTCTGAAATTTCTCCTAGCTTTTCTCCTAGCTTTTCTTTACACCTTTGAAGTTGTTTTCTCACTTTGCTTTGTTTTCTTTGTGACAGAGCCTGAAAAACATGTGTAACACTGAAAATTGCACAATGGAAATGTAGTCATCTCAGCTATATGGCACAATTAACAAGAAAATCTTAAGTTTCCTTTGTCTAGTGTACATAAAGAACTAATCTTTTGTTTCTGTGATTGTAAAAACTATGTAATTTCCTAAACAAATAAAACTCTTAGTGTACATTTCCACCTCAAATATTAAAGAAGATATATGTGTTTTTGTGGTACAAATAGCACGAGTATGATATAATATAATGATTTTCATTAATTATTTTATTTTTGTTCATAAATATTTAACACATGTCCCAAGTGCTTGGGGATATCAGAGACTAATAGACATGGCACCTGTCCATAATGGTTTTCACAGTCCAGTTGGGGAGACAAAAGATCCCCACATGAAAATTGTCTCTTGTGCTGGGCAATATGAGATTTAACTTGATGGAAAGTCTGGTGTAGGCCACTACAGTAAGCAAGGTCAAATGGACTTGCCTTCTGGAAGTCCTGGATGGCCTTCATAGGAATCCATCCTTTTTTTGTTTTTGTTTTTAATCCTTTTAAGTTTGGGAA
Source organism: Aethalodelphis obliquidens (assembly GCF_003676395.1). Taxonomy (NCBI): domain Eukaryota; kingdom Metazoa; phylum Chordata; class Mammalia; order Artiodactyla; family Delphinidae; genus Aethalodelphis; species Aethalodelphis obliquidens. The sequence goes on along the minus strand of NW_020837984.1, from coordinate 9,932,046 downwards.
AGATTGCCATCTTTGTGCCTTATGCACCTAAGGGTAGAACAGTCCCTTTTCTAGCTACTGCAACTGCTCAGCAAGGAAGGAAAGGAAATGGAGTACACACCCTAGCCATTTATTATCAATACATTTGCTAGCTATCCCCGAGGGAAGCAGGGACTCTGAACCGAAAACAGAATACAAATGCCCCAACTTCCAATGGTTCAACTTCCAATGCTTCAACTTTACCATGGTGTGAAAGTTCTATACATTCAGTTGAAAATGGAGCTGGAATTTTGAGTTTGGATCTTTTTCTGGGCTGACAGTATGCTACACGATCCACTCGTGATGACAGTCACGAGGTAAATAACTAATACACTTACAACTATTCTGTACCCGTACAACCATTCTGTTTTTCACTTTCAGTACAGTATTCAATAAATTACATGAGATATTCAATACTTTAGTATAAAATAGGCTTTGTGTTAGATGATTTTGCCTGATTGTAGGCTAATGGAAGTGTTCTGAGTGTATTTAAGGTAGGCTAGGCAAAGCTGTGATGTTTGGTAGGTTAGGTGTATTAAATGCATTTTCAACTTAACAGTATTTTCAGTTTACATGGGTTTATCAGGATGTAACCCTGTTGTAAGTTGAGGAAGATCTGTATGGGCACACAATGGATATGGTTCGGGTTCTTGAGGACAAAAATTTTTCCAGAGCTTTGGGAAGGCTGGTACATCAATGAGGGCCCTGTACACAAGGGGAGTTCCCTGAAAAATGGAAGAAACACTGAAAGGGGAGGAAAGAAGTGGAGATGGAGACTTTTGATAGCTACTGAAGACACACTCTTTTTCCCTCAGTTTTGCCTGGAGCAGTCCTGCCTGGGAGATGGGCATACCCTGGGTCTAATATGCCAAACTTAGGAAGTCTATATATTGCTGTAATATGTAGGTATGATCTTTCTAAATTGTTTTGCTTTTCAGTTAGCCGAGATTCCTGATATGTGTGTGTTTAAATTCTAAAATATAATCCCATGTGACTATGGCTTTTGTTTTCATTTTCCTGCACATTTAAAAATATTAAGAATTTCTTTGTTTTTTGAGTATATTTGTTTATTTGGACCTAAATCTAAGGTAGAAAAACACAATATATGCTTGCCTGTTAGATTTAAATTAGGGGGAAAATTCTAAAGCCTTAATGTTTATTTTAGCCATGGATGAAAGTATTTGGACACTTGTATGGAGACTTTTTTTTTTTAATTGTTTCTTTTCTGAGAAACTGTATCTGTGCTAGAACCATCACACATCTATTTGATTTAAAGGCCACCTGGGATAGTTATGTTCATTATCTTGACTGCTGATGATTTCAAGGGTATATAGATATGTCATGACTTACCAAATTATACATTTTAAATATATGCATTTATTGGATATCAGTGAAACTTTAAGAAAAAACCACCTAGGTTGTAAGGTATATTTTTCAAGACAAAATCTCTATTGTAAGATTATATTTTTAAAGTTTGTCATTTATTTTTTATTTCTTTTTAAATTTTATCTACTGCTTATTTACCTCTATCCCATACCCCAGTCACATATGTTTTAAGAAAGACAAATGGAACCGCAGAGACTCACGTGCCAGCTGAAATTTTGATATAGGACCTTAGAGAGCTTTCTACTGTATGTAATGCTCACTAGAGTATTTTTAAGTAATTTGCACAAATTTGAATTTGGAGAATTGGAGTTGTGTATTTTTCAAGGAATTCTTTCCTTATAGTTTAACAGATTGTGACTCATCTTTGGCGTGGAATAAAGAGCATGATTTTAGTAGGACTTTTTTTCTTTAAAGAGATTAAATGGCTTAATGCTTCTCCTTAAATATTGTTCCTTTTTTTAATTGCTTTTTTTTTTTTTTGCGGTTCGCGGGCCTCTCACTGCTGTGGCCTCTCCCATTGCGGAGCACAGGCTCCGGACGCACAGGCTCAGCGGCCATGGCTCACGGGCCCAGCCACTCCGCGGCATGTGGGATCTTCCCGGACTGGGGCACGAACCCGTGTCCCCTGCATCGTCAGGCAGACTCTCAACCACTGCGCCACCAGGGAAGCCTTAAATTGCATTTTTATAAATTAAATTTTGGCATGTTGGACCATAGAGTCTATGGATAGATTTGTTTAGGGAATAACCGAGTCTGCTCCGTTCTTCTTGCCCTCGTGGTCTTGAGCACAGCACAGAAGGCTTCATTATCGATCTGTTAGAGTTCTGGTCTAATTTTAATTGAGTATTCCTTATGTTACCCAATGTGTTTCAGAGAAATTTCTTCATTGTTGGAATTAATGCTTAACTTTAAAACGGCAATTTTGTGTGTGTGTGTGTGTGTGTGGCTGCGCTACATAGCATTCCCCGACCAGGGATCAAACCCCCACCCCCTGCAGTGGAAGCGTGGAGTCTTAACCACTGGACTGCAGGGAAGTCCCTAAAACGGCAATTTTTTATGAATAAAAAACATTCCAGAAAAAAAATTTGAGTTGTGTTTTTGGGATTGGGACTGTCCGGGTATAAATGAGTTGTGCCTTGCAAGCTCAGGCTCCTTCTACCATACAAGAGGGCCACATTACAATCACCCATCCCCAGGCCACAACCCAGGGTGAGGCCCTGGTTTCAATATTTTTGGAAGTCCTCAACTTATTCCAGTGTAGAGCCACACTGTGCTCTGCAGTGCTGTATCTCACACCATATTCCCCCACACCCAAACTTTCTGTTGTAAAACTTTTCAACTATGTAGAAACCTTGAAAGAATAATTCAGCAAAGACCCATATTTCCTCCACCTAGATTCAGTAATTATTAACCTTTTGCTTTATTTTGCTTTATGACTCTCTGTCTCCCTTTCTTTATATGTATAATTTTTTGTACCATGTGAAAGTAAGTTTTAGATATCATGACTCTTTACCATTAAATATTTCAATATGCATCTCCTAAGAATAAGGACATCTTCCTACATAACTACAGTACCATTATCACACCTATGAAAATTAATAATAACTTGGAATGCTTTTCAAGAGCTCAATTCCATTTATTAAAGATGTATGAATTCACATTCTGCTAAAAGTTAAATGCATATGAAGTGAGAAGTTCTGCAGAATATGAAATTCTGGGTATTTTTGCTAAAGATATGTTTCTTATCTGTGTTTGCAAGTAAGGCCACTACTTCAAACATTTTTGTAAGGTAAATGCCTTTTCTTATGTATGGCGAGGTAAGATCCTTTCTAGATCTAACGTCGCATGATCATATCATGAGAAAAAAAAAATTTATCAAAGTTCATGCCACAGTGTGGTTTAATGGAAAAAGCCCTATTTTGAGCCAGAATGATGTTGGTTCAAATCTTGCTCTGCCACTTACTGCAGGTGACCTTGGAGAAGTTGAATTCATGTATCAGGATGCTTTTAGAAACCACCCTCAAGCTTGCTGGAATCATCAGGAAATTTATTATTTCACAACAAATCCAGAGCCACGGCGGGCTCCAGGGTTGGTCAGTTCTGTAGCTCAGGTTCTTAGCGTCTTTTGGCTTTCAGCTGGGTTCCTTGCTGGCTCCCACGTCTGTTTTGGCTCCTTCCTCAAGCTGGTTCACATGCTGATGTTATGGCATTCAGAGGAAGTCAGAAACCTCCACAGGTGTGGACTGTCAGTCTTTCTGTCTGATTGGGCATCTCTGCCCACATCTGGACCAGAGGGCTGGGGTTCTCTTAGGGAGAGGAAGGAAGGAATGGATGTCGGGTATACCACTAACAGTGTTCATTACCCCTCTCTAAGTCTCCGTTTTCCTCGCTATAGAATAGGAACAGTGATAATCTACCTCTATGATTATTAATGGTATACAACAGGTAAAGCAACAGTACACAGCTGATTTTAATAAATGCTAATTCCTATTTTTTTCTTCTCTCCTTTTCATCTTATGGAAAATTCTCTCTTCCTTTGATACTGCTACACTCCATTCTAGTAAGTATATGTAAGTGATTCTCTCAACTGGTCTTTTACCTGTCCTCTAACCTCAGTATCTAGGGCATAGCATTTTTTTTTAATAAATTTATTTATTTTATTTATTTATTTTTGGCTGCACCAGGTCCTCACCGCTGTGCGTGGGCCCTCTCCAGCCGCAGCGATCAGGGGCCGTTGCTCGCCGTGGCACGCGGGCCTCTCACTGTGGTGGCCTTTCCCACTGCAGAGCATGGGCTCCAGGAGCATGGTCCTCAGCAGTTGTGGTGCGCAGACCCAGCAGTCGTGGCGCGCGGACTCAGTAGTTGTGGCACACGGGCCCAGCGGCTCTGCGGCATGTGGGATCGTCCCAGACCAGGGCTCAAACCCATGTCCCCTGTATTGGCAGACGGACTCTGAACCACTGCGCCACCAGGGAAGCTCTAGGGCATAGCATTTTATGTGAATTTTGCACTTTGGTCAGGTACCCTCCATTAATCTATCTTGGCCCTTCTTATTTTTTCTTATATGTTTCAACTTTATATTATTCCAAAGCCAAGGAAGGGAAACTGTCAACAGTGTGCACATATTCATCAAGAGACAGATCAGATGGGAACAAAAATCTCTTTAATTTCACTATTTGTAAAAACAACAGAGTTGAAATAGATTTTTTCCCTTTATTTAAAAGAAATGCACCATGACCTGTGGAAAAGTCAGCAAAATAAAGCACTATATTTGAAACACAGTACTTTATTTGTCCGGGATAGACCGGGTCTTTGATATTTTGGGAATATCTAGTCTTGTCATGGTAGGTTAGCCAGGCCTATCATGGCAGTTTAGCCACTCTGGTTTCTCTAGAGCGTACTTTCTAAATAGAATTGTGTCTGATTTACAAGTCAGTCTTTTCTGGATTGTTTGATCTTGAGCCCTCTCTCACCCACTGTGAGAAAGTAGTCTTTTAAAGACGCGTTTTCCAGTATGTGTGCACACTGGTGAGTTTTTGTTCACGCATGCCCTTCTCAAAATATGTAGAGAAGGATTGTCATATTTTCCCCCTATGGAATTTCTAAAGCACTCCTGAATCACCTGCGAAGCCTGCAACATTGTCACAACCCAATCACGTGGGAAGATCTTCACCTTTTTAAAAAATTTTCTTCCTAAATGATGGGATCACTCTTGAAGGAGAGCTGCTGATTCTTCTTGACCCCTCAAGTAGACTATTTGATTCCTGTCAGCCTCCATGGAAAGAACAGAAGAAGGGTGAAAGTCTCGTGTCTCTCTTGACTTGGAAGATGCTAAGTCTTGGCTTGTCCCTAAATTTTCAGTTACAGTTTTTTTACTTTGTCTTTCATTTTCAGGCTTAGTGTTGATGAGGTACCTATTGCTCTAGTAAGCTCTGTGAATACTGAAAATACTCAGATTTTGAATGGTTCCATCCATAATTCAAAGCTTCTGCTGGCATGAATTGTTTTGAGCCAGAGGAATATTTCTTAAAAGAACTATTTAAGGGCTTCCCTGGTGGTGCAGTGGTTAAGAATCCGCCTGCCAATGCAGAAGACACGGGTTCGAGCCCTGGTCTGTGAAGATCCCACATGCTGCGGAGCAGCTAAGCCCATGCGCCACAACTAATGAACCCACATGCTGCAACTACTGAAGCCCGTGCACCTAGAGCCCGTGCTCCGCAACAAGAGAAGCCTGTGCATCGCAACGAAGAGTAGCCCCTGCTCGCCACAACTAGAGAAAGTCTGCATGCAGCAACGAAGACCCAACACAGCCAAAAATAAAATAAATTTTTTAAAATAAGAATTATTTATGTATGTTTTGATGTTTTTTATACATCTCAAATGAAAGTTCTGTAAACTTTAAATTACGAAGCAGCACAATGAAAGCAGAATTCTGAAATAAATTGTATTTTATTAAAGAAGCCAGAGAAGGGCACTGTGGCTATAATCTTAGTTAAAAGTGCTAGAGTTTGGGGGAAAAAAGTTAGAACTTTGTATTGCATTTCCTCAAAGTGCTGTTGGTTACTTTTAAAAAGGGTGACATAAGACTGTAACTTGTGAAGCTTGGTTTTGTTTGGGCAAATTTTTAATTTTAGTACCTTGCGGAAAAGTTTAGTGGACAAGATTCCCTTTGCTGTGTAACAAATGCTTTTACTATTTAGCTAAGGTTTACTACCAGTGGCTCAGAGGCTGAAAGGAAAAGTGAAATGACTGTTGTTTCCCATCTAATACTAGACTTTATTTTTATTTCCACTACCCAGTGTTAAAAAAGGAAATGAAAAGAAAGCAAAGATCAAGATCCAAAAGCTCAAACTAAAATGTAATTTCCGGGGCTTCCCTGGTGGCGCAGTGGTTGAGAGTCTGCCTGCCGATGCAGGGGACATGGGTTCGTGCCCTGGTCCGGGAAGATCCCACATGCCACGGAGCAGCTAGGCCCGTGAGCCATGGCCGCTGAGCCTGCGCGTCCGGAGCCTGTGCTCCGCAACGGGAGAGGCCACAGCAGTGAGAGGCCCGTGTACCGCAAAAAAATAAATAAATAAATAAATAAAAATTAATTTCCTAACTAGAATAAGGCTGGTTTTGCCATGATGTGAAAAGTCATCCGTAGGGAACGTTTGTTAATAGCTAAACAGTTGGCCATACTGATTGCTGGGATTAGTAGTTTGATTGGGATGTACTCCTGTCTTCAGATACTCAATCAGGCAGGTAAAAACCAATCAAGGCTAAGCAGTTGGGACTGACTCAACTTCTTTTTTGCCTCCCTACAGAGAAATGTTTCAACTATGCTTCTTGCCCCTACTTTTTCGTCTCCCTGAGAGAATGGAACAAAAGTCCAAGTGACAGTGGGTTGGAGAGCAGTGCATTATCTGCCTCTTATTACCCAGGACTTATATACTCTAATGATAGAATAATTGCTAGAGCTTTGTTTATCTTTCTTGATTCTATCATTTCTGTGTTGCCTTGGGAGCTTCTCATGGGTGGGGTCTAAAGTTGTGTGGAATGGATTCTAAGGACAAACTGCTTTTGTCCCAGGGCATTTATTGTCTTCATTTTCCGTAAGAAGTTCTTATTTTGGCTGAAAAATTGCAGCATGACCAACAAAAAATTGTTGACCAGCTAAGAAAAGTATATTTACAGTAGCTTTGAAAAAACTATTTGCAAAAGAGATTATACTTAAAGATTATTATTTCTGAAAGACCCATATACCATGGAGAAATTTTCTGGCCATGAATCTATTTTGCTGTATTAACCATTCGTGCCATTCAGTCTGTGCATCTTTAATTATATGCTATATATTTGAGCATGAGGCATTTGGGGACACTTACTGGTCAACTTTGAGTTTTGAGAAATTTTTTTTTTAAGTTGCAGGCAGACAAAAACAAACGATAGTTTGAGGATATTAATGGAATTGTATTATGGTTGAAATTTTTGATTGTTAGAAAATTTGTCTGTAATTAGCCATAAATTTAGTTTTATTGTGGACCAAGTCATGGACTCTGCTGGAGATGCAGAGTCCTAACTTAGTGTGAAAACGTTCTGGTACAGGGACCCTCCTGTCTTCTCAGCACTGTTGTCATGTTCCACTTCAACCCATTTCACATGTTGTGGCTAATGTAGTGACTGCTGAGTGGTACGTGCACTAGATCAACAGGGGTCATAAGTTTTTGGTTTTGCTTTTTGCAGTACTTATGCATCATAAGAACAACATGGTGAAAACTGAAGCATTTTCTATTTGGGTTAATTTAGGATCACCAATAGAGATATAAAGCATTTAACCTTTTTTTTTTTTTTTTCTGTTTTGCTCTCACCTGATTACTGGATGGGGAGATGGGCAAAGAATCGATGTTGAGGGGAGGTGATGGAAGAGAGGTGCTTGTTGCTACCACTTTTTGTCCATCTGTGTAATCTACTAATCATTTCATATGGTCTCTGGCAACTGTTCTGGTGACAAGTTTTACTTCTTTTGGAGAAACTGTGATTTTTATTTTTGAATAAGAATAAGAAAATGGGTTTTTAGGGCTTCCCTGGTGTTGCAGTGGTTAAGAATCCACCTGCCAATGCAGGGGACATGGGTTCGAGCCCTGGTCCAGGAAGATCCCACATGCTGTGGAGCAACTAAGCTCATGCACCACAACTACTGAGCCTGTGCTCTAAGGTCCGTGAGCCACAACTACTGAGCCCGCGTGCCACAACTACTGAAGCCCGCGCACCTAGAGCCTGTGCTCCGCAACAAGAGAAGTCACCACAATGCGAAGCCCGCGCACTGCAACGAAGAGTAGCCCCCGCTCGCCACAGCTAGAGAGAGCCTGCGCACAGCAATGAAGACCCAATGCAGCCAAAAATAAATTAAAAAAAAATTAATTAAAAAAAAAAGAAAATGGGTTTTTAAAAACAGATTTCCTATTTCCTAAAATACAGTGGGAAAGGACTGCTGTGAGGCTGAGAAATCTGGAGGCCAGGAGACAAACAGTGGGTGCTCAAAAAATGCAGCTCCACGCCCTTGGGGAAAAAATAAAATAAATGTGGAAGCCTTTTCTTTTGTTCTTCTGCTTCATCTTATATTTGTATGCTTATAAACGTTATTGGTGTGAGAATTCCTCTTTTGAAAGCTTTCAAGTTGTTTTTCGGTCCAAGTTGTTGGCATTCTACCTCGCAGTATCCCTACTTCTTATTTGAGTAATACAAAAGGAGATGCACTTTAGACTACTTATCCTTTAACTTTTGGATACTGGATGCAGGTATTAGTGCAAATTCAGTATGCCATTATGCGATGAGGAAAAAAAAAGACATGTTTATGACTAGGAAACAGTTCTTGGCAAAGAGAAGTTTTGTCCTGTTCAATCAGTTACTGAAATGGAGTTGAGTTTTCTTTTATGTATGTCTTTTTTTTTTTTTTGCGGTACGTGGGCCTCTCACTATTGTGGCCTCTCCCGTTGCGGAGCACAGGCTCCGGACGCGCAGGCTCAGCGGCCATGGATCACGGGCCCAGCCGCTCCGCGGCATGTGGGATCTTCCCGGACCGGGGCACGAACCCGTGTCCCCTGCATCGGCAGGCGGACTCCCCACCACTGCGCCACCAGGGAAGCCCTATTATGTATGTCTTTGAAGTTGAAATGATTCAGTAGTCATCTGTGAGCACTAGAGTAGTGAGTTCTTGGGAACGTTTGTACTCCCAAGGAGGCAGTTTGTGAAGCAAATGTATAGTGAGTAAGTGTATTGTGACTTTTCTGACAAGCGTGCTATAGAGCAGATGATGTTTTGGTATACTGGAGCACAGCAGTTAAGCCACGAGGTGTCAAGTGGAAACTCAGGCACTTGGTCAATCCAGTTACCAGTTTCTACTCTTCATATGCTCTCATTTTCTTCGTGTGTATTTGTAATTGCTTTAAAGTGATCCTGCCAATTTGACAACCAGAAAGGGTAACAGAAATAAAGTCCAAATAGTTGATTTTAGAATTTTAAGTAAGTTGTATTAGGGGAACATATTAAGTGTGAGGATAACCATCAATTTGATTTTTCTTACTGTTCCTCTTGCTTATCTCCTTGACTGACAAGTTGACCGCTTCACTTTATGTAAAGTTTTATTTCTTTTAAATTAAAAATAAAAGTTCATGAACTTTGTACTGACTCAGGATGTGTGATGCTGTGTTTTAATCACTGCTCTGTTCAGTCAGTAAAATTCCTATACTTTTAAAACACCCCTGACTGTCAGGTTAGCACTGCTACTACGTGTCGCCATTTTGTTATCATTGCTTTGCATCATCATTGACTTGTGTGATCAGGTGTCTTTCACCACATGAAGGGATGAAACTGGCAACAGTCATTTTATAATGGTGTTTGTTAATGTATAATGTTTAATCTACTCCACATCTTTCTGCAAGGTTTTCTGGCATCCTTTTTTAGCATTCATGTTAAAGGAGGCACCCAGGATGGCCCTTCAGGTTTTTTGATGTGTTTAAGAGTATGCGGTCAATGTTACTTGCTGGAACCAGCCCTGGAAAAGTTGAACTGGTGCCATATATTTCTTGCTACTGTTATGTCTAACTATAAAATGAAGGAAGTGCTAATAACACTTCCTACTTGTTTAGCACGTTTTCCTCCCCAGCTCTCCAAGGAGTTGGCCAATATCAGGCAAGATTCCCAGCCCATGTTTCTATTATTTTATAATTGTTGTAACAATGTTGCATAAGGCTTCCACTCGGTATCTTTTTTCTTAAAAAAGATTTCTTAAAATCTTTTTTCCTAAAATTTGGAAAGTAATACTTGCTAGTATCATCCCCGTTTCTCAGATACTAAGAACAAGGCATATCTTGGCTAAGTATTTGACCTAGGATTATACTATAATCAGCCGCAGTGCCAAAAACAGAATGCGGGATTCTTCCTCGACTTCATTTTATTAGCGAGCAATAGTTTCTCTCCTTTACAGATACATATACTTACAACAGGACCAAAGAAAATACATTTCCAGTTTCCAAAAATATTTCCCACATCTCTTCTTCAGTGTTCCAGTGTTAGGATTTATACTAGATTTATTGTCTGAAGTAAAGTTTCAGTGCCGGTTATAAACACGATCTGTTCCCATATTATTCCTGATTTGACTACTATCCCAGAAGGTGATGGATAGCTGAAGAAAGAGTATAAGGAATCCCCTATTTTCTTTTTGCCCTTCTAAATTTGATTTAATATAAGGTTGCTTTCTACCAGGAAATTTCATGAATGGGCATATGTTAATAAGCCAGAGTTTTTTTTCTTTTATAGTAATAAACTTAACAAAATATCTCCCCAAAGTGGATTCAGTTAGAGTGTGTTAAACTTGAGCGAGTACTTCCTGAACTTACAGGGGGAAGCAACGCCAGCCACTCTGAAAATGAAGTTGTTCCTATAAAACTTAGTTACTGCAGTCTGAATGTATTTTGTGCTTTGATGTAGATCTTCAAAATTCCTTTTGTTAGTGAATGTATAACTTGAGGAGGAGTCTGTAAAAACTAGAAGAATTGATCGTTCTGCTTTAAAAATACTTAAAAAAAACTGAGGATAAAGTTTCTGAGAGTGGCAGGTTTTTGTTTTTTTTTTTCCTTCAGAGTAACAGAAGTGAAAGCTGCATTTTGGTCAATTTTGCTCAGCCTTCTTAGTGACAACTCCAGGCGCAAAGCGTGTGCTGGTGTGCACACACAAAGCAGTCTTCTTGTTTTGGTGCCCCGCACGTGAACCACTGCATGTCCACACATGCCTCACATAAAGAGTCCATTCTTGCTCACGCGCAGCCAAGGAGGCTGGCTGCTGCAGTCTTCTGCTCAGGGGAAATTGGCAGCCTTTCTTCTCCTGTAAACAACAGCCTGACGTCACCCCCTGCAGCAGTGATAGTGGACCCACTTTAGAGATTCTCAACTGGCATATCTGCTGAAGGCCTGTCACTGGCTTTGATCATCTTCACTCACACTTGAATAAATGCAGTACAGAGAAATTCGTTAATGTCAGGAATACTGGTGTAGCCCTTTAAAATGGTTTGTGAAGTACTTGACCTTGAATTTTCACATATAATCCTAATGGGAAACCTGTGTGACGAGCAGGAGAATTGTAGTTATTTCTATTTTAGAAATAAGGTAACTCAAGTCCAGAGAATTAAAAAGTTAGCCAGTGGTGGAATGACTGAAATTCAGGCCTTCTAAACACTGTTTTGTCTCTTTTTACTATGTTAAATAACTTCTTTAGTAATTGTTAATTGTTCTGTTACTTCCTCTCTGAACTAAAATGTGTGGGATGATGATTTATGAGTTTTTTCCCAGTCAAGACATCTGTGCGTTAAAATCAGATACAGTCTTGTTGCATTCGGAAACTCCCAGACAATACATTAACCCACTTCCTTGCCTCAGAGAGAGCCTTTTGAAATATCTAGCATAAGTCTACACTCACCAGCCTAATTGGAAAGATTTATTAACAAGATGATCCTGTTCTTCATTTGGCCTCTGAAAGCTACATAAAATCGAGAGGGTGGAAGATCGTAATTCTTTTGTGTTGTTAACAGGAAGAGACAAAGCTAACATGAAGGGGCTGTTCTATTAGTTAGAAATCAGAATTTTATTGGGAAGGAGGGGAGAGTTGAGCTACTGGTTAAAATATAACTTATTTGTTGTATAAGTAGTTGTCTTTCTCACGTACCCACTTCTAGTTTATTTTCAGGCAGTTACAATGACCTTTCATGATTTATAGTTGTGTATGTGGTTTGGGAATACTTCAGGTTGTAGACAACTCTTGGTTTTCTCTTTTTGACTCTGAGTCGGTTTTTCAATGTGACGTTGAAGAATAGGTAGGAGGGTGTTTAGGTGTGTGTGGACTACGCACCGTAAATTAGTTGGACCTTAACTTCTCTGCTGAATGCCGCAACTTGAGCCAGCTCCCCTGATTTTGAAGTGTATGTTTAGAGAATGCAAATTAATGTTGATTTTAGCTTACCCCTGACAGAAAATGTGTTTAAAGCCTATGTATTAAAAAGGCAAATATAATTAAAAAAAAGAAACTGCTTTCTAAAACTGCACTTTGGTATACAGTAGGCACTCAAAAAGGAATTTTAAATGAAACTGTGATAATCAGAAATTAACTATGTTAGCAACCTCAATAAGCTAGCATCTATTAGAGTAGTTGACTAAAGATATACCTAAGGAAAAAAAGTGCGTTTGGGGTGGAAGAAACATGTTTTATTGCATAACTTAAAATGAACCAAAAGAGCTGTTTATTTTGCTTTTTATTTCACTGAATGGAAAAAAGTAGCTTTGCCTTTAAAAGACAGTACTGCTGGTTTTAAAAATTATAGCAGGTTGAAGGAATAGAAGGGTAGTACATCAAATCTACTTTAACAAAGAAAACAAGTCACTACCTTCTCACCATCTTTTGCTTCTGTCTATGGCAAAGAATAAGGAGCAAGTAACAGCTGCCAGTCAGAGCCCGTCATTTCTGTTGGGCAGCAAAGTCTCAAAGTCTGGGTATGCTGGGGGAGTGGAGTGGCCAGTGCAGTGAGCCGCCCCAGCAGTGGGGGCAGTGCCACCGGTGCAGTGTGCGTACCAGTGCGGGGCTTCCCCAGCGCTGCCCTTGGGGGAAGCCCGTGCCCACTTGTTACAGGAAAGGCTGCAGGGGGTCTGCCCAACCCAGCTTTAAGTTAATAAACTGATGCTTAAAGTGTCCCAGTCTGTCAAGTAACAGCGTGGAGTTTCTCATCACTGCAAGCGGCTGTTTGTAATTGTAAGCACATAGTAGTAAGGGCAGAGGACAGATGTTAGATAAGTGAAGTCAGTGGGAGAGCAGTGGGAGAGCCAAGCTGGCCTTAGCTTTTAACTTTTAAGTAATTATCTTGCTATGTGTTCCACAGTGAGTAACATATGAGCAGAAAACAAGGTGGGATTTGAATTTTAGCCCTCCATAAAAGCATTAGCTTTTTATTTTAGCATTTCAGAGTTGGAAAATACCATTTTGGCAGATGTGGTGCGAATGATGATGCCACCTGGATTTGTATGGTGCCTTACGGTTCATAATCACTCTCATGGGCATTATTTTATTTAACACTTGCAGCCGTAACCACCTCGTGAGGTACTGCCCTTCGCCTTTATAAATGAGAAGACAGAGTTCTGAGAGGTTATGACTGGTCAAAGGGCACCCAGCTAGCAGGCAGTACTAGGGCTTCGACTGGAATCCCTGTCCTTTGACTCCAGCGTTCCTGTCACCGAGCTGGGAACAAGCACCTTGATAACACCCAGCTTCATGGTCTTCCCACCTCTTGCTCTCGCATCTGCGCAGAAAACCACAGGCAGCAAATCGAGCTTAGTGACCGGTTCCTGTTGCTCACAGTAAACTGTATCGTCAAAGGGTAGCTTCTTGAATGACTTTGAAGTTAATAATCCAATAAAAAGAGAAGACTTGTTATTTCTAATGCAGGATTAGAAGAGTAGTGCACAATGAACCATAGGGACCATTTGGTTTTAATACACATTGTTTTACCCAGAGTAAAGCCCCCCTTCATAAGGAAAGTGAAACTCCAGTTAATTGCAGAGGACTAGAGCCCATTTCCCCAGCCTCAGACCAGGTGGCGTTTTCTTTTAAAAAGGACACCTCCTTAAACAGAGGCTAGAGTCCTCATCCCAGGAGCTAATTCGACTTGAGCTTCCAGCAGAAGCATTTACCCTTTGCGAAGCCTTGTGCTGGAACCAGGCTTGTGGGAGTTTAGGATCTAGTGGGGGAGACTTACTCCAGGGTGAAATGCCCCAGTGCTAAGCGTTCAGTCATTTAAGAGACTAAGAAGGTCACGGATAGATTCATGAATAACTCACATTTGGTCTCAGTCTTCTGGAAAACATTTATGAAGAAGCCCTTTCTTATATGACCTTCTATTTGTAAGAAAAATGACAACTGTGGCCACTTAGGAGTGTTTCAGAGTAATGAACGCTGCCTATCCCTAAGAAGCTGAAGTGTGAAGATTAAAAGCAGATCAGATTGTGATTGTTAGCCCTGGATTTCTCTTTAGGCATTGTCCTAGAAGTTTTGACTGAGAAAATCATATATTATTTGTGCCTTGTTATAAAAGCTCTGCTAATACCTTTTAACTCCTTGGCATACATTTTCAAAGAACTGATGGCGAGCGAGAGCTTGGAGAGCCTTTTTGAACCCCCTGGTAATTTGGGCAGTCTCCAAGTCAGGCTGAGTTGATAGGGGATGCAGAACTGATCAGAATAATTACAAGTTCCATTATGTAAAACTTTGCCAACAAAAATGCTCAGGGAATGCCTTTATAGGACCTAACTTGCACCAGAATTAAACTTGTCTTTCTCGATAGTTACTTCCAAAGCTGAACAAACTTCATTGAGTAAACGGGTCAGTTTGTGCAGTATTCTTCTTGCATGACGTGTTCAGGTATACACAAAGGCAGTTGGATTATAAATTTCAAGGCCAAACTAGCTTCCAGTAAAGCAGATATATGAAGAAGCTATATTATATTATATTCTTAGAGGAAGAGAAAATTCTCTTTAAGAGCTGCGTTCAATTTCCCAGTCTCTTGGATTGGATCGTGCTCACCTCTGTCAGCTCCAGGTTTGGCTCTCACGTTCCTGCCTCTAGGTTCTTCAATCACACTCAGCAGTACTTGCTTATAATCGGGTGGTCCTGTCCTCACTCCGTTCTCCAGGGCCTAAGAAGTGGATAGAATGATTTGGGGTTAGCTTTAAAAAAATAACCAGATACCCCATTGATTACAGTCTGTGTAGTACCTTTCTACCATAATGTGTCTCACTGGCTTCAAATCAGGCCAAAGACAGACGTAAAATACTGTAAATGGTACATATGTAAACTTTGCTGAAGAGGCTGTGAGGGTCCTACATTCACTTACCATGTTTGCCCAAAAGTGTCCCTCATTTCATTTTGGTAGTGAAGACCAAAGCTGAATTTCATTAACAATCTATGAATATTTATAGCTTTTTGTGGGTTTTGCCAGTTTTCCCTCTTAGGTGATAAATGGTGGTGGTGAAGGGGAGTTCCATAAATTTTAGGGCAAGAACCCAACTCATTATTCATTCAATTCATTATTTAAATTTTCAGTTCATCACTTCAGCCCCCAAGACTTTAGGAGAAAAACAGGCATTGCCTGTGTATTTGTTTGACGGAAAGTGTCAGAAACCTATCAAACTAACTTAGAAAATGGAGACTTACTGACTTATAGAATTTGAGAAAGGCCTGGGCCACCAGACTGTGGGAGGAGCAGTACCGCAGTCGGCTTGAACGCGGCCAGGACTCTCTCCGTCTTTCATCTCTGTCTCTTTCTGCATTTTTGTTTCATTCCTTCTCATGGCTGGCAACATGGCCACCAACAGTTTTTATTATAGCTTCTGTCACTGAAAAGTTCTCTGAATGCCAAGTTAAGAAAAAATCATAGGCAAGAAACTCAGATCATTGTGTGTCATGTGTCCATCCCTGGGTCATTCAGCAGGTTTAGGGAGGTGGGGGTCATGTAGAAACATGGTGACACGTGTGTGTTTACCCATAGGACTAAAAGTGGGTAGGTGGGTATTGCCCAGGGTAAGACATGCTTGTTGGGAAGAAAATTCCCCAGCATGTGTGCTCACTATAACATGTCAGACCAGTGCCTTTCAAATGTTTTGACAGAAAACCATAGTAAAAAATACGTTTTACATTTAAGCGCACACACACACGCGCGCGCACACACACACACACACACACTTAATTGATAAAAAAATTGTGAAACAGTATTTACCCTCACTATGTACAAGGCATTCTGATACTTTCTATTACATTCTATTGTAGTTCATTTTTAAGAAATATTGATTATAATTTACCTAACTGATTTCATGACATTAAGATCTGTAGTTTGAAAAATACTATGCTAGATGTTAAAAGTAGCAGATAGATAATTTCACATGCAAACAGATACTTGCTAGTGGATATTTATTCAGTCTTGTTGAATAATTTATGTTCTAGAGAGATGCTGGGGTCTCATAGGGTGACAAATATGTGACATGAATGCCTTTTCCAGTTTCCATGGTGGATGATATGGTTGTGCTTTTCCTACCGAGGAATATTCTGGAGGCTTTCCCAGCCCTTTGTAAAGTATAGTAAGCAAGACGAGTGCCATATGCAATCAGCTGCACTCCACTCTGTTATGGACTTACCTCTTGCTGAGAAATACTGAAATCCTTTGGACCTAGAAAATTTCCCAAAGTGCTTTCACTTCTCTCTTAAAACAAAACATCAGCACCACTTTCTTGAAAACTTTGTTGTGGCAGCATGAAGGGCAGCTTTCCTGATCATTGTAATACTGTAAAAGGGTGGATGAAATCTTTGCTTATCCAAGAGTCAGCGGAAAAACTAAGACCTCTTGTTTTTTATTTTCTACTGAAACATTTGAATCCCCAGCCTTCTACTTTTTAAGTTGAATTGAGAAATTCAGATGGAAACTTAACAGCAGTAGAACAGAGTGACTCCTGAACGAGACATACGAAAATGCAGAGAAGAGTAGTAGAGTTCCTTCTTGCAAAAGCCCATGGAGATCCTATATAACAACTGATTAGCATATAGCGCCATGAATCTTCCTGTGAAATGCACAGCCATAAAATGTTTAGAAGAATATATTGGAGAATATAGAATTAGGAATACAGAGAGATTTCATAGAACAAGATACAAAAAGTACTGACCATCAAGGAAAAGATTGATAAGTTTGACTACTATTGATGAACTTTTATTCATTAAAAAGATTGGAAAAAGTAGATTGAGAAAAGTATTTAGAACACATATAATAGACAAAGGACTGATATTCAAAATACATAAAGAACTGTTGATGGGAGTGTAAACTGGTATAACCATGTTAGGAAAAAGTTTGGCAGTGTCTAGTAAAGCTGAAGATAAGATACCCTGTGATTCAGCAGTTTCACTCCTACTAGATTTATAACCTAGAGCAATAGTTCGTCAAACCTTTTGATCTCACTGTACACTTTTGAAAATTATTGAGGACCTCAAAGAACTTTTGTTTATGTGGATTATATCTGTTGATAGCTACCATATTAGAAAATTAAAAAAAAATTTAATATTTATTTATTCATTAAAAAAACCATTATGTGTTAACATAACTTATTTTTTATGAAAAATAACTAAATTTTTCCAAAGCAAAAAAAATTAGTGGGAAGACTGGCACTGTTTTACAGTTGTGCAGACCTATCTAATGTCTAGCTTAATAGAAGAGAGCTGGATTCTCCTATCTGCTTTTGCGTTTATCTGTTGTGGTATGTTGTTTTGGTTGAAGTAGACAAAGAAAGTGTAGCCTTCCACAGATATGTAGTTGGAAAAAAGAGGAATATTTTAATAACCTTTTCGAACAATTGTGGATATTCTTTTTTGTAAAATCTGAAACCATATCAATATACTTTAATTTACTTAAAATCTTTTAGTTTACCTTGCATGTTGTTGAGTAGATTTTTCACTCATGCCTGATTTTGTAACATCATACATTGATTGTTTGGAAAATATTGTTTAACTGAGTTATGCAGATATTTTCATTGTTGACACATTTCATTATACAATATTAAAATGTCACATTCTTTAACTTTACTACTGATATCATCAGAAAAGTGTTTAAGTATTGGGAAGCTGTCAAGCACGTAGTGGCAGATAACAAGT
This sequence comes from Aethalodelphis obliquidens, assembly GCF_003676395.1. Taxonomy (NCBI): domain Eukaryota; kingdom Metazoa; phylum Chordata; class Mammalia; order Artiodactyla; family Delphinidae; genus Aethalodelphis; species Aethalodelphis obliquidens. Next base: position 9,913,935 of record NW_020837984.1, on the reverse strand, counting down.
TTTCCAAAATTCTAATTTTCACTTGAAAGCCCGAATTTTATCACTGGCACCAAAACTCTGTTGTTTTTCTCGAACTGATTGGCTCACTTGTCTGCTAGATACTCAAGTCTGAATAACCACAGTTTGTCTGACTGTCATTCCTTCAGTAAGAATGGTGTCCCATGAAGCAAGCAGCTACCGTCAGCTCAAAGGCAAACAATTGCCCAAGCCCTCTCTCCAGGCAACCTTCGTCCCTTGGTATGTGGTAGAAGTGCTTTATGTGTACTCTCCCATTTCGTCACACAGAACATTAAAAAGACATGTACTTGAGGGTTGAGATTTAATTAAATTAATATTTTTTTCTGCTTTAGTGGGTGAAGGTCAGGGAAACAATGACTGCTAGTACCATTTGGTGCTACTGCCTTTGTTCATGTCATCCTGAATCCATCTAAGCTTTTCACTGTTTTTCAATAGTGAAAAAGGCAAAAAAAAAAAAAAAAAAAAAAGGCAAATAATGTCTTAGAATTATTATGAAATAGTTTTGACTTTGTGAATCCTCTGCAGGGGCCTGGAGATCCCCAGGGGTCCTAGAACCCCCTCCCTGTCCAGGAATTGGACCACACTTGAGAACTGTTCCCTAGAGAAAGCACAACTCTTGTGCACCAGGATACACAGGATCCATCAGGTTTACATGAATGTGAGTGTGGCGGGGTGGGGGGCATATGATCAAGGAGAGGTGTATGGTGAGGAGGATGCTTCTGGGATGCTGACAGTGTTCTATTTCTTGACCTGAGTGGGGATGTTTGTTCTATGATATGTGAATCTGTCCATTTTTATTTATGTACTTCTCTTTATGTCTTTTATTTACAAGTCTGATTCTCTGACTTTCACTAGCATTGTTAGTGTTCGTCTCTGGTTTAGGAAAATAAAGGGTGTTGAGAAGGGAGGAACCACCCTCCAGTGCTCCCCTCTTTGTATTGTGTATGGGATGTATTTATCCAGCCTTTTCTGCATTTTGGGCTGTGGTTCTTTTGGTTATATTACAGCTGAGGTAGGAATTCAAGTACTTCTAGTGTGTTTTCCCCCTCATCGTTTCTGAGGTGGCTAAGGCAGTGAAAATTATGAGGAAGCTTTTTTTCTTTCAATTGAAAACTTTATATAGTGCTTAGTTATTTGAGACTTAGGAACCTTACCATAGAAGCTATTCCCATATTCTTATTTTCTGGAAGGAGAACAAAATGAAAAGTAACTCGAGTAAGGACACAAATGCAGAGTAAAACCATTTCTTCTTTTGCTGTTATTAAATCATAAAACTATGGTGACCATACATGAAATAAGAAGTCGTAATAAGATTTTGGCATTACTGGATTATCTTACTTATGGTCATGCTTTGAGAACACTTTCACTTTAGTTGTCTAATTTTATCTCCATAACACTGAATTAAGCACAGCAAGTACTAATACTTCCATTTCATAGATAAGAAAACTGAGGCACAGAAAAGATCTGTGAATTAATTCAGTAGCAAAGCCAGGACTACTCTAGATTTCATAACTCCTAAGGAATTCAAGATAGTCATCAAAACCTGGGCATTTTTGTGTTTGCCTCGTTAGTTCTCCTAACAAGCCGAGCTCCTCCACTCTTGGTCAGGAACATCAGTCAGTGCTCTGTAGGTACATCAGCACCACCTACCATGCTTCCTTATGCTCTGACACTTGGAATGAGAACATTTAGAAAACCACAAAGACTAAATTAAATTTCAATTTTGTCTGTTAGAAACTGACTCCATTGAGGTGTGTGTTCTATGCTACTAATCATGGCCTTCAACCTGAACCCTCGTGCCATAAGTGAGAGGAGTGTTTATGCTCCTTTTGTTAGCTGTCAGAGTGACTGGAAGATGGTGGAACTGGACTGCAGATAAAACCAGTTCACTTTCAGATGTACCTGATCTCCCAACAGTACTGTCTTCTTGTTCCTTGGACGAGGTCCACACATGTGGGATTTGCGTGTGCAAGAGTGCATGCACTAACAGAAAAGAATGATCCCAGCTTGGCTGCAACAGACTAGGCAAAGAGCCTAGGCAAAGAGCTCCTGGGCTCTGGAGGATATGGAGAATGGCCTATAGAACCAACTCTGACTTAAACGGACATGTGAAGTCTTCCCGAAAGTGGCAACAGAATCTCTGGCAACGGAGTGAGGCAATTAGAAAAAAATTAAGTCTCTTTTTACAGTTTGTCCAGGTTAATCTTTTTTCTTTTTTGAAAGTAATGTTTACCTTTGTTTAATGTTAGAGTCCCAGGATAAATAGATATTATATATAAATGGATATCATGGGCCCTGTATTTCACAACCAGGACCTACATTTAGTAAATATTTTTCTCATTAACTCCTACCAGGATGTTATTTTTGAGATATAGGTCTTAATCGAGCCTTTCACAAGTGAAATATAACAGAAGTCTTAGAAATGAATCTACTAACTGCATTTTTCCGGATGCATTTCAAATACGGTAGTCTAATTATAAGCAACCCCTACACACAAATGGCTGCCGCTCTTGCCCCACTGTTCCCCTTCTGACCAGGCCCAGGTGCGGCTGCCACGGAAGGCGCGTTGTCAGTGCTCAGAGAATCTGTGGGTGGGAGTGGAGGAAGGAGGGACAGTTAAAGAAACAGTGCCTGGGGAACAGACCCCAGGAGCAGAGCCTGTGCCGTCATACTGTGGCAGTTTCCTGTCCCCTTGTCCACAACCAGACTTATTTGTTTTACTTATCCTCATCAAGTGCCATTGGACAGAGTAACAAGTGTGGATTAGCAGGAGTCTTCTTTTTTTTGTTAATTAATTAATTTTTGGCTGCGTTGGGTCTTTTGCTGTGCACGGGCTTTCTCTAGTTGCAGCGAGCGGGGGCTACTCTTCGTTGCTACTCTTTGTTGCACGGGCTTCTCACTGCGGTGGCTTCTCTTGGTGCTCTAGGTGCGTCGGCTTCAGTAGTTGTGGCACACAGGCTCAGTAGTTGTGGCTCACGGGCTCTAGAGTGCAGGCTCAATGGTTGTGGCACACGGGCTTAGTTGCTCTGCGACATGTGGGATCTTCCCGGATGAGGGCTCGAACCCGTGTCCCCTGCATTGGCAGGCGGATTCTTAACCACTGCGCCACCAGTGAAGTCCAGCAGCAGTCTTCTTTAACCTGTAGCAAGGAGAATAAGAGCATGAGTCTGGAGTCTGACACTGGAGACTTGAAATTGGGTGTTACCACCTCCCAGCTGTGTGGCCTTTGAGCAGGTTGCTTTACCCCACCTAGTGAGTCTGTTTTGTCTTCTGTGAATGGGAATAATTGTACCTACCTCCCAGGGTTACTGTAGGATTATATTATGACCTGTATGCATATGGTATACATGACCCCATGCCTAAGCTGTATTGATAGTAACCACTCAATAGATGGTAGCTCTTTTCATATATGCAGACAAAAGGTTCGTTCATGATCCCTACAGCATAAATTATTTTTAAGACAAGGCTTTATTCCACATATCTATCTGAACTCTACTCCCCGGAGGAGCTGACATTTTTTTTTTTTATGAAATAATTTTTTAATTTAATTCATCATTTTCAAGGTATCTTTATTTTTCACACTGGACTTATAACCACACATCCACTAAAGATCAATGTGGATCTTTTTTTTAATTTGAATTTTTGAATTTTGTTTTATTTTTTTTATACAGCAGGTCCTTATTAGTCATCCATTTTATACACATCAGTGTATACATGTCAATCCCAGTCTGCCAATTCATCACACCCCCAGCCCCACCCCCTGCCGCTTTCCCCCCTTGGTGTCCATACATTTTTTCTCTACTTCTGTGTCTCAATTTCTGCCCTGCAAACCAGTTCATCTGTACCGTTTTTCTAGGTTCCACATATATGTGTTAATATACGATATTTGTTTTTCTCTTTCTGACTTACTTCACTCTGTATGACAGTCTCTAGATCCATCCACGTCTCTACAAATGGCCCAATTTCATTCTTTTTTATGGCTGAGTAATACTCCATTGTGTATATGTACTACATCTTCTTTATCCATTCGTCTGTCGATGGGCATTTAGGTTGCTTCCATGACCTGGCTATTGTAAATAGTGCTGCAGTGAACATTGGGGTGCATGTGTCTTTTTGAATTATGGTTTTCTCAGGGTATGTGCCCAGTAGTGGGATTGCTGGGTCATACGGTAATTCTAATTTTAGTTTTTTAAGGAACTTCCATACTGTTCTCCATAGTGGCTGTATCAATTTACATTCCCACCAACAGTGCAAGAGGGTTCCCTTTTCTCCACACCCTCTCCAGCATTTGTTGTTTGTAGATTTTCTGATGATGCCCATTCTAACTGGTGTGAGGTGATACCTCATTGTAGTTTTGACTTGCATTTCTCTAATAGTTAGTGATGTTGAGCAGCTTTTCATGTGCTTCTTGGCCATCTGTATGTCTTCTTTGGAGAAATGTCTATTTAGGTCTTCTGCCCATTTTTGGATTGGGTTGTTTGTTTTTTTGTTATTGAGCTGAATGAGCTGTTTATATATTTTGGAGATTAATCCTTTGTCCATTGATTCGTTTGCAAATATTTTCTCCCATTCTGAGCGTTGTCTTTTTGTCTTGTTTATGGTTTCCTTTGCTGCGAAAGCTTTGACGTTTCATTAGGTCCCATTTGTTTATTTTTGTTTTTATTTCCATTACTCTAAGAGGTGGATCAAAAAAGATCTTTCTGTGATTTATGTCAAAGAATGTTCTTCCTATGTTTTCCTCTAAGAGGTTTATAGTGTCCAGTGTTACATTTAGGTCTCTAATCCATTTTGAGTTTATTTTTGTGTATGGTGCTAGGGAGTGTTCTAATTTCATTCTTTTACATGTAGCTGTCCGGAGCTGACATTCTGAGAGGGGTAGGATAGTAGGGCACTGTTAGCGTAGATATGCTAGGGAAAAGGGCAGGCCAAGGTGAGAAAGTCAGGAGATGTGGAACATCATAAGGCCCTGGGAAGTGGGGAAAGGAAGACTAAAAGGTGAGACTGGGTACATTCTTCCCCCAGAAAAGGGGTGAATTCTTCCTCTTCTTCCTTCCTATTGAACCACATACACATTGTTGCTAGGACCCCAAACTCAGGCTGAGACTGTTAATACTGTATCTGCCCTCTGGCTGTACATTCAGTCACCTGCAGAGCTTATTAAAAAGGAACCATGCTTGGGCCCTGCCCCAGTCCCTCAAATCTGAATTTCTTAGTGGGTGAGACCCAGCAGCACCTCAGGTAACCAGTGTGCATCCAGGGTGGGAAAGCATTTTAGCTACGTAGGGGTTAAGTATACCTGTGAAGGCTAGCCTGGAAACCTGCCCATTCCAAGTTCTAAACAAGTGGGAACTTTCCACACACAAACACATGCACACATACATACAGACACACACACACGAATGTACATATGCAGTCTTAACTTCAGCAAAAAAACTTTGTCCTTCATTGATTCAACAATCATGAGGAGTGTAGAAGAGATGCTGTTGTCAATACTTTTAAGTGGAGAAATAAGCTTTATCCATGAATAACTATAAAAATTCCAAGATATCATGAATGCTGTAACAGAGGCCTAAATTAGGATGACAGTTCAGAGGAAGGACAGAGTATCTCATTAGTGCCAGCAGGGACAATCTGGAGCATTGAGGATGAAAAGGGGAACAGCATTTCAGAGAGAGGGAATGTTGTGAGCAAAGACTTGGAGATGAAGAAGCCCAAGGTATATAGAGGAACAATAGGTGGACCAGCTGGGGAGAAAGTTGAAGCTTGTGCTAAGGAATTTGCCAAGTTAGTGCAGGTTTTGAAGAGGAGGGTGGTGTGGATGGAGCTGTCTGTAGGAAGCTGGATCTGATGGTAATGGTACCCTGAGGGGAGAGGACTGGAAATGGATGTATTTTCAAAGACCTGTAGAATTGAACATAGACATAGAGTTGAACAGTGAGCAGTGGGGGAGGGGTGGCACGGAGAGAATGGGAAAGGGGAGGGGAGGGTCGGCAGCTGGAATGAGAGAGGAAACTCATTCTTTCACTTGGCCCTGCTGTTGCCCAACGTCTGTCTGTTATTCTGCGAGATCTATGTCAGTCCATCTCTAACCACACTTTGGATTTTACGTAGGGATGCAAAGGCACAGAAAAAAGCTGGAAAAAAATTTTTTGAAAGCTACCCTTTTTTTGCAGTTTTTTTTTTTCTGAAATTGAGTGTAGAATATTGGAGAAATTGTTTAAACTAAGGTGTTTCTGTTGCAACCTGCTCATAACTGCTGATTCTTCCTAAATTATTTCTAAAAACCTGGCAGTAGAAAGACTTCTCTGAAAAACCATCTGCAGCTCTCACTTCCCTGAATCCCATTCTCCCTTTGTCAGGCATTCTTTATCTAATGGCCCAGATAAAATGAACTCTTTGGGAGAATCTGAGTGCATTTCCACTTATAAGCACAGAGAAATACTTTATTTAGAAATAGGAAGGATTTTGTTGCAAGCCTGTTGCAAGGCTGCAGAGAGCTCGTATCCAAAAATTAAGGAAGGAGTGTGGGTGTGGGAGCACCTGTCCTGTATTTGCCTGGATTAGCCCTGGACTCAGAATCCTGAGAAGAGACAGTGATTTATGTTATTTCCAGTTAATATAAATATTAAGAATGAGAAGAAAGGCTATTGTTAGTTCTGCCTTAGAAATCAGATTAATTAGGCAAAACCATACATGAGAGAAGTTTTAATCAGTGAGATTGCAGGTGAGAGGTGGCTTCTCTTATGAAGTTTACTTCACTATAAAGAAACTGAAAAATTGATACAGATAGAAAGACGATAAAAAGACAATAGACTAATATGAGAAGTTTTTATTTTAAGAAAGATACCTAATCGCAAACACTGAACTACTGTTTTTACTTTTGACATTTGCTTTATTCCATGTATGTATGCTTTATATATAGGTATAAATAATATCTATACAATGATGTGGTTGGGAATACGTACTTAAAACATAACAATCATTTGCTTGTATTTCTATAGCATTTTTATCATTGAAATTTACTTAGTATTCTATTATGTTTATAAATCATAATTTATCAAGCAGTTCTCTAATGCTGGATCATTAGATTGTTCCTTGTTTTTAGGTACTAGAGAAACACTGTGTTGTGTAGCTCCTTTTTGCTCTTATTCAATTATTTCCCTAGAATCAGAGTCCTAAGAGTAGATTTATTTAGTCAAAGAGTATAATATCTTTATGGTGCTTGTCTCAGTTCCTTTCTGAAAATGAGTACTTTCTATATCTGCTTATTAACACTCTAATAATAATAAACCTAGAAACTATAAAACCTTCTTTATTACCACAGTTTTGATTTCAGTTTTTAAATCTCAAATTGAAAAAAACTATTATTCCTTTAAATCTAGCATCGCATAAATACATTTACATCTGTAATATAAATTAAAAGTAAATGCAGTTCATGAATTTATAATTATCAAAATAAGCTATATCCTTTATTATATAAAATAAATCCCACATACTATCTTCTCTTTCCTTCAGGATTTCCAGAAAGTTTATATCACTGTTTTTTTAAAACTATAAATCCCTATAAAATCCTAATTTTTCTTTTTTTCATAATACGCTAGGTCAGTTCAATCATATTTATACGCCTAGTAGGTACCAGAGTTTGCTTTAAAAAAATCGATGTTTGTGTATGCACACATTTGTTAATTTTAAAAAGGAAAAACCCAATTTTTATTTGAGTTATTAGATATCAGTCTGGAATATTAAAATATTTTTTTCTGCAAGCTGCAAGTCATCTGTGTTCAGGTAGGTCTTTTTCCAGGGACTTGTTTTCTGTGTGTCTGATATATAGCTGTGTTAAGACTAAAATAAGCTTTGTGGCTTAGAATAGTCTCCTTGCCAGTCGGTCCCTGCCACACTTTTTTTTTCCCCTTCAGTCCATCCTATTCATTACTCCCGGATTAATTTTCCTAAAACACTGCTTACTGAAAAACCTCACTGGAAAACCTTAATTGACTCCCCATTTCTAGATGAATTGAGTATAAACTTTTCACCTTGGCATTTAAGACCCATGACAAAACATACCTTTGCAGGTTCACGAGAACCACTGGCCAGATTAGTGTGCTGCCGCGGTTCCCCACCCCAGATTTACCTCATCAGAAACTTCTAGGAGTGGGACTCTCCGAAATCTCTCTCTTTTCAAAGCCCCGCAGTTGAATGAAGCACCACTGGGCAGCGGGGGATGCACTCTGGCACCAGCAAAGGGCAGACACAGGCTTACATCGTGGCTCTGCCACTTAGCAGCCCAGGGATTTCCAGTATGGGTGCCGGCCTCTACACCTAGGCTTTCTTCTTTTTTTCTGTAAAACGGGGTCAAATTGTATTTTGTGAGAATAATCACAATTATGCATACCACGATTGGTATAGAGTAAGTACTAAAGAAATACTGGCCACTACTGTTTTACAGTGACAGTAGTAGTAATAAAAATCGTAAGCTTTTGTTCAGGCAGATGTGGGCTCAACTTACAACTCTGTTCTTCCTCTCTCTAGATCTTATCCAAATTACCTTATTCTCTGACCCTCAGTTTCCTCATCTACAGATAGGGCTAATAATGCCTCCCTTATTTAATATGAGATATGAAATATCAGCACATTGCTGCATAGTAGGCCCAAAATGATAGCAAGCGTTTTATTATATGCCAGTTACCGTTCTAAGCTCTTTATGTTTTCTTTGTTTTTTTTAGCATACCTCAGTTTTTATTTTCAAAACAGGGACACATGTTCTTGAAGAAACTTAACCATGAATCAACTGAATCATTTGACAAGAAGTTCACAAGCCAATGTGAAGAAAGGGAGAGGGTATGAGAGCATGTAAGCTCTTTATGTTTTAACTACTCTTCCTGTGAACCTTATGAGGTGATACCAGTATTGTCATTATTTCACAGATGAAGAAACTAAGACACAGAGAAGTTAAGTAATTTGCTCAAGGTCACACAGCTAGGAAGCTATGAATTTGGACTCACTCCCCTGACTCCAGAGCCCACTCTCACCCACTGTGCAGTGTTTCTTCTCATTATTATATTGCATTGTTATTGACTTACTTTATTTTTCCTCCACCCCCTCCTCTATCTATACTAGCTCCCTTAGGACAGTGAGTAATTTTTCTTTATATCCCCTACAGCACCTAGCAAGTACCTCATCTGTAGAAGATATTTAACAAACGTGTGTTCAATTGAGCATAATAAACATACTCATTTCTCACATCTGGTCACAAATAAACTACTCTTGGTTTCAGGCAGTTGTCTTCTGGCAGAGACCGTCTTCCAGCCAACAAGTCAGAGGACTCTAATTTATCCACTTAGCTGCTTTCCCAGCCTCTTCCCTCTGAGCTTCAAAAGTTTGTGTTCTGAGGAGGGGAGGATGTGTCATGGGTCATGGGATTTTGGTAGGGACTCTCCGGAAGGACTAGGCACCTGGAAGGCAGCCTTGTCAGCGTGCTGGGAGGTAAGAGGCCAGGCTCGAAACAGCTATCTCAGGGGAAGGCAGGTTCAGCTGCCCCCCATGACTCCCCTCCACAGAGACTGTGCCAAGGAAGAAGCTCCCTCCTGCAGTTAACCCTACACCTCATCGGTTTCTGAGAGATGTTGCATTCATTTCCCCAAAGTGTGACCCTGTTTTCACTTGCTGTTTCGAAGGGGCCATTTCTGAGGTGACTGTCTCCTCTGACCTCTTTCCCATTCTGTGACATAATGAGAGTATCAATTACGTTCTCTTTTCATGCTGCTACACTTACTTCTATGGATCTCACACTTACTCCTTAGGACCCTTTTCTTTTAGCTTTCTCCAAAGGAGACGTTTAGGTGTACATCTTCCTTTATTTTATTACGTTTATTCTGATTGGAGATTTAATCAAAATTGCTATTTCTTGGGTAATCTGAAATCCTGTATTATAGTTGTGATTGTTTTTCTTTGATATTAAAATTTTATCAGGATCTTAGATTTCTGTTTTTCATAACACCTCCTGTTGTATTTTTCTTATTACAAAATCAGTAAATATTCATTGTAGAAAACTGTAAAAGTGCAGAAAAGAATAAGTTAAAACATACAAATGATGTTGCATTCTGGTATTGAGTGATATTTACTTTTAACAGTTCGACACATGTTCTTCATAAAATTAGCATGTGGCTCTACATACTATTTCTTAATTTTCTTTTATTGTATGATTTAGAAGTATCGTTCTTTGACTCGTTTAGGAAAATAATGGCAGTGAATGAAAGGCAGACTTTGTGTACATTGCTGACAATCAGCATTAGGCATTTTTTACTAATGCATTTCTTGGGATCTAGGCAGCCTTTTGTCCGAGCTCCATTTGGAATTCTGTCTCCGTAGTACGAGTGGCTAACAGAAAGTGAGCTCGATAGGGAATTTTGAGGTGGTTCCCTCTGTGGATCGCAGGCACCGGCCTTCACCCTGCCGTTTGAGTCCCATTACTGAAAACAAAGCTGGCTTTGGGCTGTGCACTACTGTATGTGGTACTTGATTCTGTATGCCTTGGTTTTCCACATGCCTTGCCAAATTGGTTTCCTGACCATGACCTTGTAGTTCAGCATTTCCCTTTCCCTCCACCCGTTTCCTGCCTTTACTTTTGATCATCAGGATTCTTTTTCACATGAATCCCACGGTAGTAATGTAGTAGTCAGACCCACAGTCAGGAGACCCCACCCTTGGTCTCCTGAAATTCTTTCTGGAAAAGTACATTTTCCAGGTCTATACTCAATAATTGTAATATCAAAGTACCACACAATTTTTTAAATGTCTTTTATTTTGTTTTTAGTAGCAAATTTTGGAATAGAGAAACTTTTTTTTTCTTCATCAACCCTGGCATTGACATTGCTCTTAAGGAGCATTTTCAGCTCTTACCTGTATGCACGTGTTGACTTCTACAGTTTGTTCAGTCCTCATGTCTTCCCACTGCTCCAGTCCTGTATTTCTGTATGCTTTTATTAGGACATCTCCAGTTAAGTATAACATTGTCACTTTAAGCTCAACCTGTCTCATTTGGACCTCATTATCTTGCATACAAACCTGCTTCAACTACCTTTTTTCTTTCCTGTGGAACCTAATGTTCATTTGCTCTCCCAGAGTACTAACTATTAGAACTGGCAAGAGAAAACAATAAGGTGACCAGATGCAAAGTGAAGTACACAGAATTCAGTAGCTCTCCTATACATCATCAATGATCACGATGAAATAAGATAAATATAATGATGAAAAAACATATATATTTGAAAATATAATGAAATAAAGTCCCAATCACCATGGCAATTAAAACTATAAAATATATAGGAACAATTTGTTTTAAATAATTTTTTTTATAGATTTATTTATTTTTGGCAGCGTTGGGTCTTTGTTGCTCTGCGCGGGCTTTCTCTAGTTGCAGCGAGAGGGGGCTACTCCTTGTTGCGGGTGTGTGTGCTTCTCATTGCAGTGGCTTCTCTTGTTGTGGAGCATGGGCTCTAGGTGCGTGGGCTTCAGTAGTTGTGGCACACGGGCTCAATGGTTGTGGCTCGCAGGCTCTAGGCTCAGTAGTTGTGGTACACGGGCTTAGTTGCTCTGCGGCATGTGGGATCCTCCTGGACCAGGGCTCGAACCTATGTCCCCTGCATTGACAGGTGGATTCCCAACCACTGTGCCACCAGGGAAGTCCCTAGGAACAGTTTTTAATAATAATTCTGTAAGACTTTAAAAACTTTCTTTTGCTGAAGGACTAAATATGTAGAGAAACATATTCCTAGGTGAGGAGATGCCAGTTCTCCCCAAGGCGATCTATAGATTCAGTGCAGTTACAACCAAAGTCCTGATGGAATTTTTAATACAATTTGATAAGCTAATTCCAGCATTTCTCAAAATTTGAATAAAGAAGAATGAAAGGCATAATCCTACCAGGTACAAACATCTACCTCAAATCTAGAGTAATTAAAACATTATGACCATAATTCAAAAAGAGTCATGTACCACAATGTTCATTGCAGCTCTGTTTACAATGGCCAGGACCTGGAAGCAACCTAAGTGTTCATTGACAGATTAATGGATAAAGAAGATGTGGCACATATATACAATGGAATATTAGCCATAAAAAGAAATGAAACTGAGTTATATGTAGTGAGGTGGATGGACCTAGAGTCTGTCATACAGAGTGAAGGAAGTCAGAAAATGAAAAACAAATACCGTATGCTAACACATATATACGGAGTCTAAAAAAAAAATGGTTCTGAAGAACCTAGGGGCAGGACAGAAATAAAGACACAGACGTAGAGAAATGGACTTGAGGACACGGGAAGGGGGAAGGGTAAGCTGGGACAAAGTGAGAGAGTGGCATGGACACATATACACTACCAAACGTAAAATAGATAGCTAGTGGGAGGCAGTTGCGTAGCACAGGGAGATCAGCTCAGTGCTTTGTGGCCACCTAGAGGGGTGGGATAGGGAGGGTGGGAGGGAGATGCAAGAGGGAGGAGATATGGGGATATATGTATACGTATAGCAGATTCACTTTGTTATAAAGCAGAAACTAACACACCATTTTAAAGCAATTATACCCCAATAAAGATGTTAAAAAAAAAAACTTCATGGCATTGGCATAGGAAGAGATCAACAGATCAACAGAACAGAATAGAATCCAGAAAAAAGACATAGAACCAAATTGAATATATGATACATACAGCTTTTGTAATCAAAGGGAAGAGGATGGACTGTTCAGTAAATTAGAGAGAGAGAACAAAGAACACAGCAGAGGCCCTCAGATGAGAGACATGTATGGTGCATCTTTTCCAGCAAGAGATGCCCTTTACTGGAGAGGAATAGCAGGGGCAGTAGAGAGAAATGATGTTAAGGAGGTAAGCAAGGGTCCTCATATATCCTTCTAAGGAGTTTAGACCTTTTATTCAAGTACCTTATTCATCCCTAGATTACTACAAATTTTTTCATATATTTTCTTCTATGTTCTTTTATGGTTTATTTTATTACATTTAGATCTTTATCTCAAATTTATTCCCATTCATTATATGAGGTAAGGATACCATTTTCATTTTTCCTAACTAAATAGCCAATTATCCCAGTTCCATTAATTGAATCTTCTTCCAGTGGTTTTAAGTGCTGCTTTAAATGTCATCATATATAAAATTATTTTTCTGGGTTTGTTTCTGAACTCTATTTCATCCCATAAGTCTGTTTGTCTATTCCCATGCTTATATAAAATGCACCACCTTGAATAGTCTTAAGCAGCAGAATGACATAATCAGATTTGTAAAGAGGTCACGCTGGCCAGTTAGGATTCTGTTCCAGTAAAATTCAAGCAAGAGATAGTCTCAGCCTGAACTGAACTGAAACAGTTGGGGTGGAACGGGCAGAACTTGGTACCTGCTGCAATGTGGTAGGTTTACAAAGAGGAGGAGGTAAGGAAGATGCCCAGGTTTCTTGCTTGGGAAACTGGATGGATAATGATGATGCCTTTCACCAAGAAAAAGAAAGAGCAGCAGGTTTGAGGAGAGGCATGAGAAGAGGATGAGTTCAGTTTTGGACATGTTGTATTTAAAAAACCCAGAAGACTTCTCAGAGAGGAAGTAGAGTTAGGCATTTGAATTTATAAATCTGAATCTCATGAAAGATCTGGGTGGAGAAATACTTGTGAGGCAGATAGCCCACAATTGATGTTTGGGAGTAGATGAGAGTGTACAGGGAGAGTATATAAGACAGCAAAGGAGGACAGCATCCTCAGGAATAGCTTGAGGGAGAGAATCCTCCAAAGAGACAGATTGAGTGGCCAGAGAAGTAGGAGGACATTGACAGTGAAGTGTTTTGGAAGCCAGGGGAAAAGAGCATTTAAAAAGGAGAGAACGGTTAGTAGTGTACAGTACTACAAAGAGATCAGGAAAGCTAAGTTCTGAAAGGTTTCCGTGGACTTAGTAACAAGGAGCCCCTTGCTGACTATGACAAGTACTGATTGGATGGAGTGGTAGCATGGAAGCATGTTGTAGTGAGTTGAGCGGCGAATGGGAAAGAGAAAAGGTGAATGTAGAGAACTGGTTAAGAATTTTGACCGCAAAGAGGAGAGAAGTGGTGGTACCTAAGAGACTATGAAGCTGAATAGTTTTCTGAGTTCCTTTTTTGAAAATGGGCAAGACTTCATCTCAGTGAAGATGCTTACTTAGATGCTGATAGGAAGGATCCAGAAAAGGGAAAAGGAAATAATTGATAAGTCCTGGTCTCCAGGGTGCCTGAGAACAAGAGCCCCGGAGGGGTTGGAGTGCAGAGAAAGCGTGCATATGTAGGTGACTTTGTCAGATAAGGGTCAAGTTAAGAGATTGTGAAGGCTTCTATTTTCTCTGTGAAGTAGGAGCAAGGTTTTCTGCTATGAATAAGGAGAGATGTGGTAGAATGACAGGTTTGAGAAAAATGCAGAAAGTTTGAAACAGCTACTGTGTGGAATGGAGAGCAAGGCAACTAAAAGAGTATAGGATTTTGGCCACGTGGAGTCTGAATTCAGAGGGACAGTTTCTGTGTGAGGTGAGGGTCTGGAGCTGAGGCTTGAGTTCAAGATTAGATATGGAGATTTGAGATTTGGGATTGTTAGAAACTTTAAATTAAGGGTTGAGAGGAAAAGGGACAGTTGGCAGAGCAAATGGAATCAGAGAAGGAGACTCCAGACAAGGATATTGAAGAACATTAGGAGCAAGTAGAAATACCCAGTGAGTATGATATTGTGGCAACCAAGAGTTTCAAATAGAAGGGGTGAGTTAATGAATGGAGTCAATGCTGTAGATTGTGGTTTTTGACCCTGGAGAATCACCTGGGGAGCTTTAAGCAAGTACCCAGCCCTCTGCCAACCCCAGACCAATTAAATTGGAATCTGTGGGTGGGGCTCTGGCATCAGTATTTTCTTTGTACTTCTGATTTGTAGCCAGGTTGAGAATCACTGCTATAGAGAGAGTATATGATGAGGACTGAGACGTGACTGGACTTGGCAACCAAGTCATCAGTGGCTTTTGAGAGAGCAGTTTCACTAAAATGACGAGACTAAATTCCAAATTGTAGCAGGAGGCGCTGGATGAGGATACAGAGTTTTGTGGTGAAAGTAAAGTAAATGGAGGGAATTGATGCTGCATGGCCCCCATCTTCTTATAAAGTAAGTGTTGTTGTCAGCTACTAACTATGAGTGGGGTGTGGATGTATTTGAGATTTTGTGCAGAGTAGGGAAAAAAACTGAACAGATGCTCTGAGGAATATAAGAGACTGCAAAGCCACAGTAATGGCCTAGATGAGCGTGAATTGCATTCTGTAATTATCTGGCCTCTGTTACTCACGGTTATTGAAGTAACACATGCAGCAAAAATTGCATTTGGTCAGAATGGGTCTTGTAAATCCCTTAGGAAGGTGCACAGTGGGGACTGACATTCCATCTCCTCAGAGAGCCAGTTTTCCCTAGGATTAGTGGAATAATCACTGTTTCTTCCACTGAGCACCAGATGAAATAGTTGACTTGTATATAACTAACGGTATATTAAAAAATGTCTCTTTACTCTAAAACCACACTCAGCTTAACTAAATATTCTCATTAAGGAGAAGTCCTTGGGTCATTAAGGAGGAGTAACTTAAGGGACTTCCCTGGTCGTCCAGTGGTAAAGAATCCGCCTTCCAATGCAGGGACGCAGGTTTGATCCCTGGTCGGGGAACTAAGATCCCACGTGCCACAGGGAAACTAAACCCGTGTGCCACAACTACTGAGCTCACACGCCTCAACGAGAGAGCCTGCGTGCCGCAAACTACAGAGCCCACGTGCCCTGGAGCCTGTGCGCCACAACTAGAGAGAAGCCCGCGCCACAACGAAAGATCCTGCATGCTGCAACTAAGACCCGATGCAGCCAAAATAAAGTAAATATTTTTAAAAAGTAGAAAAGGAACATAAAAATTTAAAAATAAAACAGGAAAATTTAAAAAAAAGAAAAGAAAAGGAGGAGTACTTAAGTACTAAAATGGACTAAAGGTACAAAACAATTAGTTTCCCATCTCTGTCCTGAGCATACTATGAGTAGAATAGGTGGAATTGCCTATACTACCTAAATTGTTATTTTCCAGTTTTCTTTTTTTAATTGAGCACATATAGTTGACATTGTATAAATTAAATATGATGATACAACTCACACCACTCTATTTTTGTTTCTCGCTTGTCCAAAATCATCTTGAGGGAATATAATACAGTGGTTAAGAACGTGGGCCCTGGTTCAGACCTGGGTTCAAACCATGTCACTGTCACTCACAACGTGTGTGACTTTGGTCATGTTGCTTAATCTTTCTTCTCATATTTCTCATTCATAAAGTCAGCATGAAAATAATATCTACCTCATAGGTTTATTGTGAGGACTGATAAGTAAGTCGATCCATGGAAAGCACCCAGTACTGTTAGAAATTATTATTGTGAGTCTTAATAACAATGGCGTATGCTGATTCATAAGTGTGGTTTGGACTGCAACTTACATGACAAGGTCAGACTTTTACTAGACCTTAGACTGTGGCCCAGGAGATGATCTTTGCCTTTCAAGTCAAGGACCAGGTGAAAAAGCCGCTGGCAAAGTTCAGATGTCTACTACCAAGAAAGGGGGCTGTATTTATGACTTTTAAATAATCAAACCTGCTACAAACGGGTCTCTCTCAAATCTCACAGTTAAACAAATACAGATCTTCCTCGACTTACAATGGGGTTACATCCTGATAAACCCATTGTAAGTTGAAAATATCGGAAGTCAAATATGCATTTAATACGCCTAACCTACCAAACATCATAGCTTAGCCTAGCCTGCCTCAGAGCACTTCCATTAGCCTACCATTGGGCAAAATCATCTAACACAAAGCCCCTTTTATAATGAAGTGTTGAGTATGTCCTGTAATTTATTGAGTACTGTACTGAAAAACACAAAATGGTTACAGGGTCCTGGGGTGGTTGTAATTGTATTGGTTGTTTCCCCTTGTGATCACGTGGCTGTCTGGGAGCTGCGGCTGTCCCTGCCCAGCATCACGAGAGAGCATTGTGCAGCATATCATTAGCCCAGGAAAAGGTCCAAATTCAAAATTTGAAGACCAGTTTTCTACTGAATGTGTATTACTTTCGCACCATCATAAGACTGATGAACCATTAATTCGTTAAGCTGAACCATTGGAAGTCAGAGATGGTCTGTACACTGATGAACACACAAAATCTTGGTCTTTGCACTAAGGTAAGTGACAACTATGTTGGGATGTAGTAGATTTCTAGAAATGTAAATTTTATAGATCATCTCTATCAAAACCAACAGTGCTATGTGTTAAAGGCAGACTCTTTTACATGAAATAATATGATGAGTTGGCCAAATTTTAGGCCTTATGATTTTTTGCAAAGTTGGAGAAACATTATTTTAAAAGAGCATCCCTGTTGAAAAGGGACAATGAAATGAAGTCTGATGATGTGTTAATGAAATTAAAGAATGGCTAAAAGTGGAATTATAAAGAAGTAAAAAGAAAGGAGCATCATTTTGATAGAATGGAGGGGAAAAATGTACATCTAAGATTAGAGCATTTCTTAGTACTAGGTTTTTCCTGTAGTTGGATTTTGCAATGATCCATTTCAAATTTGTGGTAATTACTGGCATAAAACTCCTCATTACCACTTCTTTGAAGTATATGTATCATGTTTGCAGAGATTTTTTTTTTCAGAATAAGACCTGCAACTCATAAACATAACCACTTTCAGAAATCGTTTATTTGAAAAAAATAATACCATATTTTGGCTCAAAATAAATAACTAGACTAAGCCTCTGAGCTCTTTGAAACAATTGTAATACTATATAACCTTATACATAACATTTAGTTAACGCAGTGTTAAAGCACCTCAAAGAATTTAATTATTCACTTTTTTAAAAAGAACCATAATAAGTTGAATTATAAATGCCTTAGAACTTAAATTTACCTTGGATAGTTCCATGACTACCCCACAATATTAGAGTACTGGAATCATTTATGCCTCAGTCATATAATAGCTATTACTTACTGAGCATTCTCCGTGTCAGGAACTGCTCTAAGTGCTTTATATGTTATAAGTGCTCAGTTAATCCTTACAGCTTTAAAACAGGTCTCATTTTGCCCAAGTTTCACAGCTAGTACGTGGCAAAGCCGAGACTTGTACTCATACGATCCACCTCTGGGACGTTAACCACTGTGCTAGACTGCCTATATTTGAATAAGCAAATTCTGAGAGGGAGTTTAACATGCTTGAATTCCCCATGTATCTTCATTTTTAAAGAAGTGGAGAGAGTTCACAATATTAACTTGAATTTATTGTACAAGTTATGGTCCCTGTAGAGAGCTTTCTGTTTCAAAGGGGGAATTCTCGAGAATTTAAGTACTTCAGAATATTACAGAAACAAAAATATTAATAAAAAAAAAGACTTTCAGATACGCTGGTTGTACTGTTTACTGTACTAGACTGACAGTTTGTATTACATTACCTCTTCCTGGTATCAATCTTGCCTTCCATATTACATGCCAGGCATTTGACTTAACTACTTTTAAAATTGATTATATGTCTGAGGAGTTGGAGATAAGTAGTGGGTGAATATCTTTGAATTTGTAGCAAAATAAGAGACATTCTGGTGGTGCTGAACAAAGGAATTCCATTGCATTTTGGACGTGTTTTCTAGTGTAGGTTTTCTGACTGGTCAGAACTGATGGAGTGCCATCTGGACAACTGATGGCCTTGGTTCGTTCCCTCAGTTTCCTTGCTTTTTGTGTTAATTCAGAAGAGCATCATTTACAAGATAAAACAAATTCTTTTCTTGGGATGCTTTACCTGGGTAACTGCTCTAGCCTCTGTCTTTCCCTTGGGTTTTACACCTCTAGAATGAAAAGGGGGGAATTTTATTCCCTATGAGGCTAGTTTGGTATATTTTTAAGTTTACATTGCCATAATGAAAAAATTAAGATTCTCTCATGTCTTATCTGACTACATATTAAATTTAAGTCCTTTGGAAATTGTACTAATTCTGTATATGTACATGTATATGTTGTTTTTATTATTTTGTATGTTTATAAAGAGAATAGATGTTTGTTCAAGCGATCCAAACCATAAAAATATAACCACCCCCCAATCCCTCTACTCAGAATCCACTGACATCAGTTTTTAAAAATAAGTTTAGTTATTTGTTTGTTTATTTATTTAGTTTTGGCTGCATTGGGTCTTTGCCGCTGTGCGTGGGCTTTCTCTAGTTGCGGTGAGCGGGGGCTACTCTTTCGTTGCGGTGTGCAGGCTTCTCATTGCGGTGGCTTCTCTTGTTGTGGAGCACGGACTGTAGGCGCGTGAGCTTAGTAATTGTGGCTCACGGGCTCTAGAGTGCAGGCTTAGTAGTTGTGGCTCACGGGCTTAGTTGCTCCACAGCATGTGGGATCTTCCCGGACCAGGGCTCGAACCCAAGTCCCCTGCATTGACAGGTGGATTCTTAGTCACTGTGCCACCGGGGAAGCCCCACTGACATCATTTTAATGAATAAGCTTTTAATCCCTCCCCCAGGAAATAAATAGAAATAAATAACTTTATTAAATAAAGCCATACTATAGATGCTGTTTTGCTTTTTGTTATTTTCAGTCATGGAACTCTTTCCATGTCAATATAGATTATATTTTTAAATAGCAGCATAGTATTCCAATGTGAATGGATATGTAATAATTTATTCAGTAAACCACCATTGCCAGACATTTGTATTGTTTTTCTTTTGTTCTCTTGGAAGCAATGTACTCCTGGGAACATCACTTACACTTACATCTTTGCACACTTTTCCATTTTTCTCAATAAGATAAATTCGTAGGTGTAGGTTTGCTGAGTCTAGCAGCACATTAAAACATTTGATAATATTGCCGATTTGCTCTCCAATGTTTGTACTAGTGTGTGCTCCTACTAACAGGGCATGAGAAGGTCTGTTTTATTATACCCATTTGCTTCTTTCCTAACTGATTCATTTATTTAATAAAATCTGAGTGCTTACTACATGCCAAGGTATACTAAAGTTTCAATAATAAACAATACAGGGGCTTCCTTGGTGGTGCAGTGGTTAAGAATCTGCCTGCCAATGCAGGGGACAAGGGTTCAAGCCGTGGTCCGAGAAGTTCCCACATGCCGCAGAGCAACTAAGCCCGTGTGCCACAACTACTGAGCCTGTGCCACAACTACTGAGCCTGCGCTCTAGAGCCCGTGAGCCACAACTGCTGAGCCTGCATGCCTAGAGCCCATGCTCCGCAACAAGAAAAGCCAACGCAACGAGAAGCCCACGCACCGCAACGAAGAGTAGCCCCCGCTCGCCGCAACTAGAGAAAGCACGCATGCAGCAAGGAAGACCCAACGCAGCCAAAAATAAATAAAATTAAAAAAAAATTTAAAAAGTAAAAAAACAATACAGAAACTGTACAGGGTTTGTTTGGGGAGACTAGCATCTGTTTTGTTTTTGCTTTTTTTTAATCTTCATTTCTTTTCTTCTCATTAATTTGAATATTTAAAGTAAATATTGACTAGTATTCTTTTTTGTGAATTGCATATTTACAAACTTATTTTTTCTGTAAATTATTCTTATTTTATTACTATTTTTAGATTGTTATGTAGTCAGATCTGTCTTTCTCGGCAGGCCTTCTCCACCCTAAGGTCATAAAATTGTTTGCTCATTGGACTAGCTAGGGTTCTTGGTTGCAAAAACAGAAACTGACTCTGTTTTACTTAAGCCAAAAATGGTATCAGGTGCTCACAGAATTGCCAGGAAAGCTGGAAACAAGGAGTCAAGAGGAGGTGGGTGGCCTGCAGCAGAGTAAGGCCACATGACAAGGATAGATTGGTAAGACCAACCTTCTCATCCTGAACCTGCTACTGCTAAAATAATAGCATCAGGAATATGTAATCTTTTCTTACTTTTCTTCATTCCTCATTCCTCCCCACCCCCCGCCCGTGGTGGCTTCATTCTTAGGTATATTGTCCCCAGTGGTAGTAAAGACAGCCAGAAGTGACAGCCTTACCTTTTTAGCATCCTTAGCAGAAAGAGGGCACTTCTTTTTTTTTAAATAGATTTTATTTATTTATTTATTTATTTATTTATGGCTGCGTTGGGTCTTCGTTGCTGTGCACAGGCTTTCTCTAGTTGCAGCAAGTGGGAGCTACTCTTCCTTGCGGTGCGCAGGCCTCTCATTACGGTGGCTTCTCTTGTTGCGGAGCACAGGCTCTAGGTGCGCAGGCTTCAGTCGTTGTGGCTTGCAGGCTCTAGAGCGCAGGCTCAGTAGTTGTGGCGCATGGGCTTAGTTGCTCCACGGCATGTGGGATCTTCCTGTACCAGGGCTCGAACCCGTGTCCCCTGCGTTGGCAGGCAGATTCTTAACCACTGCGCCACCAGGGAAGCCCGAGGCACTTCTTTACCAGTTGTTTGTGCAGAAGTCTTGGCATTGAATCTCATTGGCCTGTCTTGGGACACATATGTATCTGTGAACCAGTCACTGTGGCAAGAGGGGTGGAATGCTTTGATTGGCCAGGCGTAGGTCAGGTGCCCGTCCCTGGTACTGATAGTAGAATCAGCTGGATTGAGAAAAAAGGGAGGGGTGGTTTGCAAAGAAAAGCGGGGTGCTGTTACAGAAAAAGAGGAACAGATGCAACAGAGCTAACAGATGTCCTCCGTAATCATGGTATTTGACATTTTCAATAATACTGCATTCTGCATTCTTCCAGTAGAGCAAAATTCCACTTTGTAACTTATTGCTTCAGAAAATTAAAATGTTTTTTTATTAAATTAGTTATTTCTCATTGTACATCAGTCACTAGGAAGAGGAAATATTAAAATCCTAATAAGGAAAGTAACTTATATCCTTCATTTTTGAGTCAATTATATTGAATAAAACACAGCTGTATAGGGCTTCCCTGGTGGCACAGTGGTTAAGAATCCGCCTGCCAATGCAGAGGACACGGGTTCGAGCCCTGGTCCGGGAAGATCCCACATGCTGCGGAGCAACTAAGCCCGTGCACCACAACTACTGAGTGTGTGCTCTAGAGCCCACGAGCCACAACTATGGAGCCTGCGTGCCACAACTACTGAAGCCCGCGCGCCTAGAGCCCGTGCTCGGCAACAAGAGAAGCCACTGCAATGAGAAGCCTGCGCACCGCAACGAAGAGTAGCCCCCACTCGCCGCAACTAGCGAAAGCCCACGTGCAGCAACAAAGACCCAACACAGCCAAAAATAAATAAATAAAATAAATAAATTTATTAAAAAGAAAAAGACAGCTGTACAGAGGAGTAAAGAATTGTTCCTTTTTTATCGTATACATAAAACACGGATTCTTAAAGATGCAAGATTCATACATGGTGGAGATGTACATTTTACTAAAAATCCATGTTACTGAAATCTGATACAGTGTTATAAATATGTTTAGAGGTCCAGATAGTAACATATACAAGGAAAGCCAAAAATATAAAACAGAAAAGAAAAATACATATACAGTACCCTCAATCACATTGCATGAAAAGTCACTGCTGTGTGTTACAAGACATTTTTGCAGTCATTCAAAACTGTTTCCCCATTTGAGTCAGTACTTGCTTAATGTATTGTCTCCCATGAGTGCCAGTGACAAACAGAAAAATATCAAAAAACAATGAAGGGTAGTGAAGCAAAGAAGGGTTTTGGAGTCAGCCGAACTTGAGTTTCAATCTCATCTTAAATGATGTGACTTTAAGCATGCATCCCCATCTGAAAAATGATGTAATATCTATCTCATGAGTTTAAAGATTAAATGACACAGTTTATATAACAACAGTAACTATTGCCATTATTATTGCAATTTAGAATTATTTTGGGGGGAACATTCTTTTGGTAACATTCTTTTGGAAAATCCATTGTGTCAGCAAATTCAGAGACAGTTGTGTATATGAAAGAAATATGATGCATTTCCACATGTGTACTGGGATTTTCTTTTGATACCTACAGTTTAGGTATAGTTGTGGTAAGCCTTTGAGGTGAAAAGATCGATTTGCCAAAGGTAGGCTGTGATGTGCCTACTTGGCTTTTTCTAGTGTTCAAAGATCTGTGAGAAACGTCCCGTACATTTTCAGGTCTAGGGAGGAACAGCAGCAGCTCGAAGTGCCTGGTTACTGCACTGTGGTGCAGCACCCTAGGCATTGAATGAATTATCTGTGGAGTTAGCCCAGTCTGGCCAAGCAGCATTTGAACTCCGGGCCATATTTTAATTTGATTAACACTTTCACTTAATGATGACCTTGTTGTTTCGGCACTTTGCAATTGAATGATTTATACAAAGGCTTTATCCTTTATTTGCTGTCTAACTACAGAGTTTAGCATCAAATAATTTCATGACGGACCACATTTGGCATGCCTAGTTATTCAGGGAATTTTCAAAGAACTGTAGTGGGACTTTTTAGTCACACATCCTCTCTGTTCTTAGTCATCCATTCCTTTTATGGTAGTCATTAGCAAATATCTCTCAACCACTTCTATAATGGTTAACAGTGTAAGCTCTCTGTAGTGTTGGCTGTTTTGAGCTCTGTGTACTTAATTATGAGACAGTCAGCATATACTTGTGAAAACATAAACTAAACGTTGGTATATTCTCCACATGGTTTCTTTTTACAGAACAACAGTTGTTAATACACACATTAAACTATTTCAAAATCATTAATTGAAAGATTTTTCTCATATATACTTTTTAGGGTATTATCTTTTCTCTCCTTCAGTTGTACCACTTATTAAAGTGTGATTAATTACTTTTAGAATTAAGGAAAAAGAACTGAAAATCAGGGTGATTAGAAGTTCTGTTTTAATGAACAGGAAAACAGACTTGATGTTCCAGGCAATCAGAAGCACCTTTTACATTTAACTACTTGACCCTAATGGCCTGGTCAAATTCCAGTGTTGCACAATTGCGTTCTACCTTCCCTAATACCTAGTAAATCTAATTGTTTGGCTGCTACATATTTCCTTAACTTTAAAAACTGTTTATAGGCTGCGCTCTTATTGTAAGAGTATACCAGAAGGTGAACTTGGCACCTTTTCTAAAAATTTGATAATTTTCACTCCAACTCCTTCTTCTAACCCTTCTACTTTCTCCCCAAACTCACAGACACATTTCTCCAAACATACTCAATAGTGTTCTTTTTCGTACATCCAAAAGACATTGGACGTGTGGTCTGAAAACAGCACCAAGGGTAATAATTAATTAAGGTGAGAAAAGGAGATAATGGGTAGGACCTTGCTCCTGATCTCCATAAGGTATTACAAAGTGCTCTTCTAAATGTCTTGCAGGCCCCTGATTCAGCATATCCTGTGTCAAACTTGTTATCTCTCCCCAGCCTCTAGCTTACCCTCTTAAATTCTCTGTCTCCTATTATGGCATCTGTCTCCATCCTTTTATCATCTTAACTGCACCCCAGCTCTTCCTCACACTCCATGTCCAATGCCTTCAGCTCTTGACTTCAGCTCTTCGGGCGTGGCCCGAAGCCCCAGTCCCCAGTGAACTCATCCAGCAACCAGCAGGAGCATCCCTTCACGTATATTTGCTCTACACATATTTTCTTTGTGTGCATGATTTGAAAATGTTCGGAAAGTATTGCTCTACAGGATAAAATACGCACTCCCATAAACACTGTGCCAAAGATGACCCCAACTGACTTCTGGCTTCAGCGCCTCTCGTTCCCCACAAGTGCATTTTATGTTATAATCTCATCAAACAAGTCTCAGTACTCTAAATACACTTGGCTGTTTCATTCCCCTGTCAAAATTGGCTCATTTTGTGGTTGCTTTTCCCTGTTTCTGCCAGGTGAAATTGTGTTCATCCTTTAAGCACAACCCAAATGTTATCTCTTCCTTGGCCCCACTAGGCAGAATTAATAGCGCTTCTTTCTGTGACTCCAGAGCTTATGCTTTTAACCACTGGCTGTGGTGAGCCAATAAATCTCTATTGCTTGGAGCTAGACTACCTGAGTTCAGATCCCAGCTGCATAGCAGCTGAGTGACCTTGGGTTATTACATAAACCTTCAAGTACTCAGTTTCCCTCTTTGTACAGGTACGTAATAATAGTCTGTAACTCATGGAGTTGCTATGAGGATTAAGTGATAGATAAAGCTATTTAGTTCTCAGTAAATGTTTTCTTACAATGATTATTTGAACTCCTGACACATTATTGTATTGCTTCTTGTTGTGTGCCCTTTGCTGGGTTTAAACTCCTTGGAGGAAAGGGGAGCTATGTCTTACTCACTTCTCTCCAACATGTGCGCTAACACTTGGCACTATGAGTAGTAGCAGTGGTGCTAGTGGTAGTAAGGGCTCTATAGATCTTCCTTTGCGTCAGGCACTATTCTAAGAAGTTTTGACAGTATCTCCTTCAGAGGGTTGTTGAGAAGGTCAAATGCCCTCATAACAACCCTATGAGGGAAATACTATTGTATCTGTTTAACTGATGAGGAAACAGGAACAGAGAATTTAAGCACCTTGTCTAAGGTTACAAAGCTAGTAAGAATAACAACCAGAATTTGGACTCAGGCAACCTGGTTACAGGTCCTATGCTCTTAACCATTATACTAGGCTCCCTAAGAGTAGGTGCTTAATACATATCTGTTAAAACAAGTAAATGAATGAGAGTCCAGTAAACAGGCATGTGGGACAGAGTGGCTAGGAGATGGTCTTATTCAATGAGGTATGGATAAAAAGCCAAAACAATTATCAAGAGATAGACTAAATGAATAAAAGAAAGCATTGGTAAATAATGGTAACACAGGGAGATAATCAGTATTAGTGACCACGGGTAGCTGGTCCTTTGCAGATATATAACTGTTCAATAGGCAGATCAACTTGATCCTTTCTAGGCTTGTTTTTAAGTTGTTAGATGGGTCTAGAGCAGGGTTTCTCAACCTTGGCACTACTGACATTTGGGCCATAGAATTCATTGTTGTAGAGGGGCTGTTCTGTGGATTGCAGGGTGCCGTGTGGCATTCCTGGCTGTTACCTGTTAGATGCCAGTAGCATCTCCCATCTTTAAGATGCTGAAGGAAAAAGGAGCCAGTATAAAATTATATACAAGGTGAAAAATCCTTCAGAAATGAAGACAAAATAAAGACCTTTTAAACCAACAGAGGGTAACTGAATTTATGGCCAGCAGACCTGTATACCAAGAAATGTAATGGAAAATTTTTCAGGCTGAATGAAAAAGATCCCAGATGGAAACTTAGATGTTCATAAAAGAATAAAGAGCAGTGAAAGTGGTAAATGTGTGGGTAAAAAGGAAAGACATTTCTCCATTAACATTAAAAAAAAAAAAAACTCTTTAAGTGACAATTGACTATTTAAAACAAATAGATTGTATTTTGGGGCTTATAACTTATGTAGAAGTAAAATGAATGACATCAATAATACCAAGAATAGGTCTTACAATGTATGTGAAGTTGTATACTATTATTTGAAGGTATAATGTGTAAAGTTTAAAATGCATATTGCAAATGCTAATAAAGAAATTAAGTGAAGAGGAATAGCTAATACACAAATGGAAGAGATAAAATGAAATACCAAAAAATAGCCAGCCCAAAAGAAGAGAGGAAAGAAGAAAAATGTAACAAAGAACAAATGACATAAATAGAAAACAAAAAATGAGATGCTAGACTTAGAGCCAACCTATTTCAATAATTACATTAAGTGTAAATGGTTTAAACAATCCAATGTAAAGGAGTCAGACTGGATTAAAAGACTCAACTGTATACGCTATCTACAAACAGGGCCCAACTATATGCCATCTACAATTATATATTATCTATACACTTAGAATATAAAGACAGAGATTAAAAGTAAAAGAATAGAGAAAAATAAACTATGCAAACACTAATTAAAAGAAAACTGTAGTGGTTGTATCATCAGACAGGTAGACTTCAGACTAAGAAATAGTACTAGGGATAAAGTCATTTCATAAAGATTGTAGTAGTTTTAAAATGTGTCCTCAAATTGTTTAACACTCCTTTCTTTAAGAAGTGGAGCCTAATTCTTCTCCCTTTGAATGAGGGTTGGACTTTGTGACTCATGAATAGAATATGGTGGAAGAGGTAAAAGACAGTATGGCTTTCAGCTTGGTTGCACTCTATTTAATCACTCGCTGTGGGGGAAGTCAGCTGCCACATCATGAAGAGAGGTCCATATGGTTGGTTGGCCTCCAACCAACAGCTATGTGAGGGATCATCTTGAAAGCAGATCCTACAGCTGCAGTCAAGCCTTCAGGTGACTGCAGCCCCAGCTAACATCTTAGCTGCCATCTCCTAAGGGACCCTGAGCCAGAACCACCCAGCTAAGCTGCCTCTGTATTTCTGACCCTCAGAACCTGTATGAGAATCAAAAATAAATGTTTGTTGTTTTAAGCTGCTGTTTTAAAGTAATTTGTTACACAGTAATAGAGCTAATAGAATGATAAAAGGTGTTGACTTATCAAGGAGATATTCAGATCTTAATCTGTATGCACTTAATAATGGAGCTTCAAAATATATAATGTAAAACCTGTCGGAACTAAAAGCAGAAATAGGCAAATCCATAATAATTTCCTTCAGCTGGAGATTTCAACACTCCAAGCTTATTTATTGATTAATTAATTAATTAATTTATTTTTGGCTGTGTTGGATCTTCGTTGCTGTGCGTGGGCTTTCTCTAGTTGTGAGCGAGGGCTACTCTTCGTTGCAGTGCGCGGGCTTCTCATTGCAGTGGCTTCTCTAGTTGTGGATCACGGGCTCTAGGCGCGTGGGCTTCAGTAGTTGTGGTGCACGGGTTAGTTGCTCCACAGCATGTGGGATCTTCCTGGACCAGGGCTCAATCCTGTGTCTCCTGCATTGGCAGGCAGATTCTTAGCCACTGCGCCACCAGGGAAGCCCTCAACACTCCACACTTATTAATTGATGGAATAAATACACACACACACAAAATCAGAGAGGAATTGGAAAACTTGAAAAGCACCATCAACCAACCTAACTTAATTGATTTTTATAGAATACCCCAACTAGGAGTACAGAATGCACATTCTTTTCAAGTGCACATAGAACATTCAGCAAGATAGACTATGTTCATGGCTATAAAAAAAATTCTCAGTAAATTTTAAAAGACTGAAATCATGGAGAATATGTTCTCTGACCACAATGGAATCAAACTAGAAATCAATAACAGAAATATATCTGGGAAATCTCCCAAATATTTGGAAATTAAACTTCACACTTTAAAAATAACACATGGCCTAAAGAAGAAATCAGAAGGGAAAATAGAAAATATTTTGAACTGAATGAAAATGAAATCACAACATATCAAAATTTGTGAGATGCAGTTAAAGCAGTGCTTGAGGGAAATTTATAGTTTTAAATGCTTATGCTAGAAAAGAAGAAAGGTCCAAAATCATTGACTTAACATTTCTACCTGGATAAACTAGAAAAAGAGCAAATTAGACCCAAAGTAAGTAGAAGGAAAGTAATAACAAAGAGAAATCAATCAACAAAATAGAAAAAGGGCAAAGACTATTAAAAATCTATGAAACAACAATTGGTTCTTTGCAAAGAACAATTAAATTTATTATTAAATATATTATGAGTGATTCCTTTTTGCAGTCTTAAAAACATATAGTACACTGTTAAAATGAATTTTTAAAAACTAAAAAGCTGTCTCCTTAATTTTTTTTATTTGAGATACATGGCCTTTTTTTGATATCTAGGTATTGAGCTATAATAAAACATATTTGTCAGTTACAAGTTTAGTTATGATTGATTGTATTTATTTCAGAAAGATTTCTTTGAAAGATAATTAGTTATACTCAGGGAGAAATAGTATTTGGGGGGGAACCTCCACAATTTTTTTGTTAAATTCTGTATTTTGTTTTGAACAAAAAAGTATATAAAGCAGGTGATAAAAAGTTTAAGTAATAATATAAGTTCCAGGAAAATTCAGTTAAAGATATTGAAAAACACACATCGGGTGTTTGTAGATTTCATTTGTCAGAAACATGCTTTCACAGTACACATTTACTGTGAGGTGTTATTCAATACTATAGATTAACCAATACCTGCCAAAAGAAATAAAAGTGTACAGAGACTAAACCACCAGCATGGCAAATGAGGTACAATTTTGAATAGTTGACTGCTTCAGTTATCAAACCCATTCATAAATAATCTGTACCACTATTTGCAGTGTTACTCAGTGACAGAATTTTTTTTTTTTTTTTGGTGCGGTACGCGGGCCTCTCACTGTTGTGGCCTCTCCCGTTGCGGAGCACAGGCTCCGGACGCGCAGGCTCAGCGGCCATGGCTCACGGGCCCAGCTGCTCCGCGGCATGTGGGATCTTCCTGGACCGGGGCAGAACCCGTGTCCCCTGCATCGGCAGGTGGACTCTCAACCACTGCGCCACCAGGGAAGCTCAATGTGACAGAATTTTGATGAAACAAAAGATGAAGCAAGGTAAAAATATATAAGGACTAATTTTGTCCTTAGTGAAAGTGATCTTAAATATTAAATTTTATCCGAATTGTAAGATAATAAACCACTTAACTGTACTGTTCAGCAAATACTAAATACAAGCCCAAAGAAAAAATAAAATCAAGTAAAATTCTCTTAATCACTAGGATATTTGGTAAATTTATATTCTTTCTTGATTATTCATTATCTGATAGTTTTATTCATGGATTATACAGCTTTTCTTTTTTGCTTATAAAATCTTAGAATCAAGTGACATAATCCAGCTCCCTCCTTCGGTTTCCTTTTGCTCTTCATCTTTTGAAACACCTCACTGATTATGAGCCTCCCAGATACAGGAAGAAATACTTAAAACCAAACCAGCTACATTCTAATAGCGTTTTTAAAAAGTTTCTTCATGTGGGGTGGGGATGGAGGAAGGATACACAATGATAAAACAACCAAGACTGGGATTTCAGGATTGTAGGTGGAATTCAATTTCAAACTCTAATTTTTAGCTTCATTTAATCATCTCAGTTTGTAATATGCTGTCCACCTGCTTCTCAAGAATAGTTTCTTTCTGTTTTTGAGAATCTTCCATCTTAAGTATGAATTTTCACCCCAGGCAAAAAAGATTTATAGTTAACAGACTGATAGGGCAGACTCAAGGAAAACTTTATAAGGATTCCTTTTCTGAGGGGATTTTGATGGTTTGATTAGATAGGGTACAATGCTCAGAATTAGAAGGAGACTTTTGACTGGCCCAGAGAAGAGCCAATTTTAAGGACAGGAGTATCATTCTTCCTGCCTGTTGTACAGTTTCAGCTACCAGGAATTCTTTAAATGCTGTGAATCCCAGGGGTTAAGTGTGACAGAGTAATAGTTATACCCATTATTGTTGAGAATTGTTTGCACTCATGTTTCCTATATGCATGTCCTCCTACATTTTTTGAGTTTGCTGTATTTGACAGCTGTGCATCAGTGGTGTTTTTATAATTCAAAATAAATAGTAGAATGTGCTATAGCTGTAACTTTGTATTTTCTCTAATTTTCTCTCTTTTTTACTCCCTAATAGGAGGGTTTGTTTTTGTTTGTATGGAGCTGTATTTATTATTGTTTTTTTAAGTGGGAAACAAACACCAAGCAAATTTGAATTCTAAGATTTATTTATTGAGTATGAAGTCTAAATCCATCATAAATTACAAAAGAGAGATAAAATGAATGTGACCATCCACACTCAGCTTGTTTTTCTTTTTGATTTGTTTTAATGAGTGTTTCCTTGTTCTGAGTTCAAATTCTCCACTTACGCTTTCACTCTTTCTTATTATTCTTAGGTGTCGCCTCCTGGGTGAGGCAGTTCTTAATTATTTCTTCTCAGAACTTCTTCCATACATTAAACAAAAGCAAAAACAAAGAAGACATGCCCTTCCCAGAACCTCGCTTTTCTTACCAAGGTTTATTTGGCAGATAGTGTTTTTTAAAAATGAGTCTTGTGAAATCTGTAAATTTTCCAGTAAGATGGCTTTCTATCATAGCGGCCACTCATTATTTGTTAAATTAAATGAATTCTCATGCATACATTTAATGCAGAATTGAGAAATACCAGATCGTAGAAGTCCCCAGAAAAGGATCAGTTAATCCCAGGAGACTAAAGACAACGATTGTGTGTTCCATTGGTTTTGTAGTTCTGCAGAGTCTGACAAAAGTGAACCCTTAGTTATTGGGTCACCTTGCATAAGAAGACGAGTGTGAGTTCTAGTCATTCAGCCAAGTTGTCTACCACCTGGAATGAGCCAGGCATGGTGCTGGTCTCGGGATGTGTTGACAAACAAGGTAAAGAAGGTGGCACTTACCTTCCAGGTTCCCTGAGGAGGTGGTAGACTGAAAAGGAATCTAGGAATTTTAGTCAGTTGTCTGAAGGAGAACAAGCTTTGGAAAAATGCCTGCAGGTTAACATTGAAAGATGGGACTTTAGCCTTTGAAAAAGGTGCTTGTTTCTGTAAAAGTCCTTTCTTTATACTTTCTTTCCATCCTGCTCTCTTAAAACAGCAAGTGCAAAAAGCACTTGGTATACAACTCTATGAATATACTAAAAGTCATTGAATTACACCTTTTGTATGGATGGGTTGTATGGTGTGTGAATTCTATCTCAATAAAGCTGTTAAAAAAGTTATCTGCTGTATTTGAGTTTTTAAAAAAATGAATCTGGAGAAAAAAGGTTGGTTACTCTCTGTGCAAGAGAGAGTTTACTCAGGAGGTTGGAATTACCAAGATATGAATATTTATGTTACCAATACTTAAAACGTTTCCAAATCTGAACATTTAGAAGTTTGCTTGTTATTATTGATATCTCTCATGAATTTCATAATTTTTCGTAAGTGTCACAATTAGAATTCAATCCTAAATTATGTTATAATCAAGGTACTATTTTATTTTGGTAGAAAAGAGTAAGAAATCATTATGGCTATGTAATATAGATCATTGCTGTGATATTAAATCATTAGTCCTAAAAGATTTAATAAAGTTAATTATTTGGTTATCTTCAAAGACTGATTTGCTAGTGTCCAAATTGTACAGCTATGAACAAAGTTATTTTCATACTCTGGATAATGTATTTCTTTCATTTTCACATAAGCACTACCTACAAATTTCTGGTATGTATAAAAGCAGCAAAACCATGAAACGAAATTTATGTGTGATGTTTTGAACTTACGATCTCTTATCATTGATATTTATATTTTGGAACAGCTCTATTTGTTACCAGTTGCTGCATAACAAATTACCGCCAAACTTAACAGCTTAAAACAACACACATTTATCATCTTAGTTTCTGTGAGTAAAGAATCTGGTTGCAGCCTGGTTGAGTGCCTCTGCCTCAGGGTTTCTTGGCGTCAGGCAGGGCTGCCGCTTCATTCGAAGGCTTGATGGACAGAGGATCTACTTTTAAGCTCACTCAAATGGTTGTGGGCAGGACTCAGCTCCTCACAGGCTGTTGGAATGGAGGCCTTAGTGCCTCATGGGTTGCTGGAAGGAGTTCCTTGATTCGTGGGCCTTTGTCTAGAGTAGCTCACGGCATGGCATCTGGCTTCCATCAGAACAGCCGAGCAAGAGGGTGAGCAAAATGGAAGCCACAGCCTTTTTGTAAACCTAATCTTGAAAGCCACATCCCATCACGTTTGCTGTATCATCTGTCAGCAGTGAATCACTAGCTCAGTCCATACTCAGGGGAAGGGAATTTCACAAGAACATGAATACCAGGAAGCAGGAATTGGGGGGTGGGGGGCACGCATTAGAGGCCGCCTACCACAACATTCCTCTCAGAAGGGTCTACATAATATGTATTATGGCTTAGAATTCATTTTTTGCTAAGAATATTATGGCATCTCTTGAAATATTAGTGATGCTCAAAGGTGTAATGGATAAAGGACTGGGGAACAGTACACTAGAACTGTTATCATATCACTTTCTATCTTATTGCTCCGCTATGCCTGGAGCATTAACCTTTGTCCAGGATGGCTCAGCGCTCACTAAAACAGCCACTGGAAAGGGGAAATAGAGTGAGGGGGATGATGGGTACAGCCCAGAAGTAGCAGCTCTCATTTCAGCTCATATCCCATTTGCCAGAACATAGTCACATGGCCACACCCAGCTACAAAAGAGGCTAGGAAACTTAGTCTTTGGTTGGGCAGTCATGGGCTCAACTAAAAATTATGCTATTATAATTTTTATAAGAATAAAAATCCCTGAAGAAGGGGAGAATATTTGGGAGAAGCCTCTGGCCAAAGCTTTCAACAGCATTCAAATGGCTCTCACCTGGCCACGCACTAATGCATTTCACTCTGAGGTGAGTAAATGTCCTCCTTCAGAGCCTATTACTCTTAATTCAGACAGAATTCTTATTAGCTTAGTTACGGGACTTCTCAAACCACTGCAGATTAGGAGGAAATATAGTGAGAAGCAGGCAAAAATTGAGAGTAGAATGCTCAGTAACAAATATGGACATACAAAAGGCTGAGGCAAAGACTAAGCTGGCGGTTCAGAGGGATTTGATAGAGGGGCAGCCAGTCCTCGGAACTTTAGTAGCCTGAGGCAGTGCTCATTTAAAACATCACCACCGAGCAAAATACTTAGATTTAGTTGTGATGATCCAGAGTCTTCCATTGCTTTTCAAAGAAGAAAAAACATTTTGGCACTCTGAAAGAGGTAAGCTTCATCAGTTATCTGGAAAATTCATTTATGTAGAACACTCTGTAAAAACGATCCTGGCAAATAAAGGAGAGGCCCTTCTACTCACCATACTCCTCATCTTATCTAATTACCACCACATTATTTGTATAGGAAAATTCTTTCTGAGTTCCATTTCTGGTATCTAGAATTGTATATTGTCTCGGAGTGGTTGACATTAGTGATTTCTTTGTTTTTAAAGAAAGTATATGTATTAGCCAATCGCCATATATTTCAAATTGTAAACAAAGCAATTACTCCCCATCCCCACTATCCTGTAAAGAGTGCAGAACTTTCTGGTTACACATAGAGTATTATTGTAAGTGTAGGATTGTCAAAGAGTTCTCCAGTTCGCATATTTTTAAAGCCAACTCATCATAGCTACTATTGCCATTCTGATACATTAGCCTTGAATGTTCTTTCCCATTTCTCAATCTGGCAAATTCTTACTCATTTAAGACCCAGGTCCATTACAAAATAAAATGTATTACACATGAAAAGCGTGATCCGTAAAAGGAATAACTGACAAATTAGACCATCCAAATTTACAAGTTTGCTCTATGAAAAGACTATGTTAAAAGGATGCAAAGCCACAGGCTTTGAGAAAATACTTGCAAACAATGTATCTGGCAAAGGACTAGTATCTAGACTATATAAAGAACTCTCAAAACTCAAGAGTAAAAATAACAAACAATCCAATTAAAAATTAGGCAAAACACATGAAGAGACCCATTTTTCAGATGTTCAGCATCATTAGATTAGGGAAATGCCAACTAAATCAGTGAGATACGGACACACCTTTCGGAATGGCTAAAATAAAAAATAGGGACACCACCAAATGCTGGTGAGGATGCCAAGAAACTGGGTCACCAATCCATTGCTGGTAAGAATGTAAATGTTGCAGGCACTTTGGAAAATAGCTTGGCAGATTCTTTTAAAAACAAACATGTCACTGTCACACGACCCAGCAATTACACACCTGGGCATTTATCCCAGAAAAATGAAAACTTAAGTTCATACAAAAACACAAACACAGGGCTTCCCTGGTGGCGCAGTGGTTGAGAGTCCGCCTGCCGATGCAGGGGACACGGGTTCGTGCCCCGGTCCGGGAAGATCCCACATGCCGCGGAAAGGCTGGGCCCGTGAGCCATGGCCGCTGAGCCTGCGCGTCCGGAGCCTGTGCTCCGCAGCGGGAGAGGCCACAACAGTGAGAGACCCACGTACCGCAAAAAAAAAACAAAAAACAAAAAACGCAAACACAAATGTTTGTAGCAGCTTTATTCATAACAGCACCAAACTGGAAACAACTGAGATCCATCGATAAGTAAATGGCTAAACTCACTATGGTATGTTCAGCACTACTCAGCAACAAAAAGGAACCAAGTAATGATACATGCTGCAACCTGGATGGATTATGCGGAGTGAAAAAAGCCAATCCCAAAAGGTTGCATACCATATGATTCCATGTCTACAGAAATGGAGAACAGATTAGTGATTTCCAGGGGTTAAGGAAGGTGGGGAGGAGTTTGAGGGAAGTGGGTGTGGCTATAAAAAGGCAACACAAGGGATCTGTGTGGTGATGGAAAAGTTCTGTATCTTGACTATATCAGTGTCGATACCCTGTGGTGTGGTTTTGTAAGATGTTACCTTTGGGGGAAACTGAGTAAAGGGTACGCAGTATCTCTCCATATTGGTTTTTACAACTACTTGTGAAAATACAGTTATCTCAAAATTAAAAGTTTAACTGAAAAATTATGAAGTCCTCAGAATTCCATTGGACTGTGAGCTCCATGAGGGAAGGAATATCTGTATTTCACCAGCATCTAGTACAGTGCCTGCCTCATGAAAGTTGCTTTGAAAATGTTTTATGGGTACCCTTAAGGGAGAGAAGCTGAACATATGAATGTAATTATATTAAGCACCCATAACTGACAGCACACCCCCAAATGAAGGGTATTTCTCTTCTGAACTGTTCATTTAAAAACTATTGAGCGTCTACCTTACCTCATCTTCTAAGTGCTGGAAATACAACAGGGAACAAAATTGAGGGGTGGGGAAGGAACCCCTGCTTTCATGGAGCTTACAGTTTAACTGGGGCAGAAGACAGTAAACAGAATACAGAAATTATATATGTTAGGAAGTGGTAAGTGCTAAGAAAAAAGTAATTTTAAGCAACGTTTAGGGGCCGAGGATATGGAAACGACTGCAGAAGTGAGTGGGTTGCAATTTGTAATTTTAGCCAGGGTTTAAATACCAAGAGACAGTGTCATTTGAGCAAAGTCTTGAACGAAGTAAGGGGAAAACCATGTAGGTATATGGAGGAGCAGCCAGTGCAAAGGCTCTGAGGTAGAAAGGTGTCTAACATGTTCAGGACTAGCAAGGAAGTGAAACCAGTGTTGGAGGAACAAGAATGAGAGAGGGAGAGTAGTTTGGCAAAGTTAGAGAGACAACAAGAGTGCAGGACATGTAGAGCCGTGTAGGGTGCTGCAAAGTCTTTGGGTCCTACTTTGAATGAAATGGGGAAGCATTGGAGGGTTTTGAGTGGAGGAGTGACATGACCTGACTTAAGAGCTGTTGTGTTGAGAATGAACGGTAGCAGAACAAGGTAAAAGCAAGGAAGAGAACTTCAGAAGCTACTTCAGTACTCCAGGCAGGAAGCTACGGTGATTTGTCTGGGGTAGTAGCAGTGGAGTCCTGAGAAATAATCCATTTGTGTTTAGATTTTGAAGGCAGAGACAACAGGATTTGCTGCCAGGTTAAATGTGCATGAGGAAACTGATGCCCTCTGTACATCAAAGAAGAATTTTAGTCATTAAACTAATCTATGGCTCATTTCAAGGACAAAAT
Source organism: Aethalodelphis obliquidens (assembly GCF_003676395.1). Taxonomy (NCBI): domain Eukaryota; kingdom Metazoa; phylum Chordata; class Mammalia; order Artiodactyla; family Delphinidae; genus Aethalodelphis; species Aethalodelphis obliquidens. The sequence continues at coordinate 9,877,349 of NW_020837984.1, read as the reverse complement.
TAGGTATTAGAAGATTTGTTTTAAAAAGCTACTTTTGGTTCCTCAAAAAGTTAAGAATTACCATATGATCCAGCAATTCCACTTCTAGGTATATACCCAAAAGAATTGAAAGCAGGAACTCAAACAGATACTTGTATGCCAGTGTTCATGAGCAGCATTATTCAGAGTAACCTAAAGGTAGAAGCAGCCCAAATGTCCATCAACAGATGAATGGATAAACAAAATGTGTTATACACATACCATAGGATGTTATTCATCCTTAGAAAGAAATGAAATTCGAATACATGTTACAACATAGGTGGACCTGGAAAACATACTGAGTGAAATAAGCCAGACACAAAAGAACAAATATTGTGTGACTCCACTTATATAAGGTACCTAAAATAGTCAAATTCATATAGATAGAATGTAGAATAGAGGTTATCAGAAGATGAGGGCAGGAAGGAATGGAGAGTTATTGTTTAATGGGTACCGAGTTTCTGTCTGGGATGATGAAAAAATTCTGGAAATGGATAGTGGTGATGGTTGTACAACAATATAAATATACTTAATGCCACTGAATTGTACATTTTAAAAAGGTTGGAATGGTAAATGTAAGTACCACAATAAAAAGAAAGTATAGGATGCAGATAAAACACTGTCTAAAGGGAAACTGATGATGTATATAGGTGGATAAAATCAATGAATGAGCAAAAAAAAAAAAAGGCTATTTTTTAACTTATTTCTTCTGATCTAAGAACTAAGCTTGCTTTAAGCATCGTCTATGACTTGACTTTCCTTTGAGATCCTTTAGTACATGTTTGTTACAGTCCTTTCTTAATGGCTCAAGCCTTAGCCATTGCAGTTATAGAAACTAGTGTCGCCTTATAAAGGTCATTATCATCAGAAGGGCAGGGGAAGAGTCAATTGCTACAGAGTGATCTAACTAATTACAATTTTTGGAAAAAGAGTTCATCTAAAAGAAATATATATATATGTGTGTGTGTGTGTGTGTGTGTCTGTCTGTATATATATATATATATATATATCCCCCTCATATAGTAAAACCTTTTTCTTTCTCTCACATAATGGTTCTTGAAAACAATGTTCCTTGAATGCACGTGTAAATAATTTTCCTGCTAAAACCAGCATTTTTGATAATTTAGCAGAGGTGATATGGAGAAAACCTTGAGTACGGGAAGGTTTTGTGGCACAGCATATTTAATAACCGTGACAACTCAAGAATTTTAAGCAGACTCGCCTCCCTGTCTGGGATCTGTCGGCACCAGTGTGTCTCTCCTGGCAAGCCCTTAAATGTACTATTTCAGCCAAAACTGCACTAATGATGGTCTACCAAATTTTAACAGGATATTTTTAAGACTTGATATGCTCATGATTAAAAAGAAAAAAAAAATACTTTCCCCTATTTCTTTCAAAAGCTGCCACTCTAAAATATGTGGCAAATTTAAAAAAAAAAAAAGTCTGAAATTGCTTTACAGCCTTGATGAAACAAAGACTGGTGTGTTGGTGTGGCTGCAGGGAGCTCTGCGCTGCTTTTGTATGATTTCAGAGGTGAATTTAGATGGCTGGAAGATAGATGGGTGCCAGATGCAGTTTGACATAGATTCAGGCAGCTGCTCCTGGGCTAGGTTTCATTAGCTGGTAAGTGCGCCAGCAGAAGCAGCAGAGCGAGGCCCCAAATGCCAAAATGACAGTGAGAACAGTGGAACAATACAATATTCACTAAGTGATTTTAATCTCGGAGATTAAATGTCACCCAATCAGTTTCCAGGTTTTAAAAACCAACTCGTATGAAGCCATTAGAGGGCCCAAGTCTTTGTCCACCGGGGTAAAAAGTTCTACTTAAAATTTTTTTTTTTTTCAGTTTTAAAACAGACACAAAGTGTTGTAAGCCCATTTTGGTAATATACAATTAAAAATCATGTCAACCTCTTCAACACACACACCGCAGTAAAAGAAATGTATTCATTTTTGCAACCAGGCAAATATTCCTCAATAATGGACCCAATGTTGGTTTGTTATCTATCTTTTCTTAAAATGAAAGTCTTGGAAGAACTTCCCAGGCCAGTTCCAGCTTAGGGGCCCTCCCCACCACGGCCACACCCATTCTTCTTCAAAGAAAGACCAAGATCTCAAAACAGAAAGCGCATATTAATTTGCTTTTGAGACCTTATGATCTGTATAGTTAGTGATGAATATGTACCCAACCACATAATTAATTGTGAATTAAAACCATTTTTTTTCCTGTAAAGAACTTCTGCTCTTACTACTTGTGGGGTCATAAGTAATTATGAAACTGACTCCAGAACTCCCCATGCTTGATTTCAACTCACATGTTTTCTTGGCTGAGAAAAAGAACCTTTATTTAGTATATTAAACTTACTAAACTTATCTTTGCTTTCCTGTAAAGAGTGTTATGATCTAATACATCAGTGATGCAACCATTTTATGTGGGGTAATTTTTTAAATTAAAATTAACATGAAATAAATAATTGATTGGACATGTACATATTTGAAAACTGTAAATCTAACCAGTCTCTGCTTTTCTTATTTAGTCTTAGGAAGCTAATGCATCACTTATAATAGCCCTGAGGCATTACGGTGTATTTCTTTTTTTTTTTTTTCCTCCAAACGCATGTGCACTCAGCTCTCTTAATAACAATGGGAGTTGTGTATGTGCTCAGCAGAGAATAGCTTCCATTGTGTTTTAGTATTTTTAGTATTTTGCTTATTAATAGTGTTGTAATACTACTCTTTTTTTACCATGTCTACAGCATGGTTAAAAATTTAGAAATATGCTCTGATTGAGTCAGAAACTCTGTATGTTCAGGAGCAATTACAATATTAATTAATGGCTATATGATACCCTACCAACTTTTAATACATTCTGGACTTGAATATGTTGCATACATGTTTTCTGAAAGTTTAATTTCCTTGGGACAATGCTCCCATCTGTGAACTTACATTTGAATTTAAGGGAATCATATCTTAAGTGACATGGTTTTAGTTCATCTAAATCCTTGGGAGTTGTTTCATAGTAATCTAAGCTCCACCTTTCACCCCCTTCCCTCTTTTTTCCCTCCCTTCCTCTTTTGGTCTAGCACTGACAACTTGACTACGTTGACCTAAATATCGAGACCTCTTTTAGTTTCACTGTACATGCTACTCACGAGGGCTGTGCTTGCAAATCTCTTTGATAAGGGGTGAGTCTTGGGTTCATGAAGGGTCTGTTCGGTTCAGCATGTTCAGTTCTGGTGAACCTAACTAGACTCAGATTGCATTTCTCATGGATAGCCCTTAAAAGCCTACCTAACCTTTCTGAATCTCCTCTGGGAGGAGAAAATGAGGTAGCATATGTAACACATTTAGCAGAGTACTTGGCACAAGAACTCATTCTATAGTTCTATATTCTGTTTCTTTCCTTTACCTTATGCAGATATTCCCTGGAAAATTTCTCATTTAACCTTGTGAGAAAAGTTAGTATGTATAGAAAACATATGGAGATCCTCAGAGAAAAGTGCTATGTGAATAAGTCCAAGATGTTATTGTGGTTATTACTATTAATTACCAACCAATACAAAGCCATTTTAATTGTTAATAATCATTTGGCATTTTAATTTATTTTCCCCCCAGTGAAGTTTTAAATTTAAGCCACAGTCTCTTACCACTTACGGCAAATTCTGTTAATTATCTATGCTCTAGCTATTCCCCTGTTCCCTCATTTTGGTTTTGTTTGCTTGTTTTTGTGGTAAAATATATAAAAGCTAGCATTTAACATCTCAACCATTTTTAAGTGTACAGGTCAGTGGTATTAAATACATTCGCATTGTGTGCAGCCATCACCACCATCCATCCCCATAACTCTTTTCATCTTGTAAAACTGAAACTCTGTACTCATTAAATAATAGCTTTCCATTCTCCCCTAGCTCCAGCCCCTGGCAGCCACCATTATACTTTGTTTTTATGATTTTGGCTGTTTTTTTTTGTTTGTTTGTTTTTTAATTTGGCTGTCTCGGGTCTTAGTTGCGGTACACGGGATCTTCGTTGCAGCATGCAGGATCTTTTCTTGTGGCACGGGCTTCTCTCAAGTTGTGTCACGGGCTCAGTAGTTGTGGCGCACAGGCTCTCTAGTTGTGGCATGTGGCTCTAGAGTGCGTGGGCTTAGTAGTTGCGGCGTGCGGGCCTAGTTGCCCCGTGGCATGTGGGATCTTAGTTCCCCGACCAGGGATCGAACTCACGTTCCCTGCATTGGAAGGTGGATTCTTCACCACTGGACCTCCAGAGAAGTCCCGATTTTAGCTGTTTGAAGTACTTCATATAAATGGAAGCATATAGTATTTGTCTTTTTGCAGTTGGCTCATTTCAGTAAGCATAATGTGATCATCCATGGGTGAGGTTTGTCCAGTTGTAGCGTATTGCAGAATTTTATCCCTTTTTAAGGTTGAATAATATTCCATTGTATGTATATACCACATTTTGCTTATCCATTCATCTGTTGCTGGACACTTGGTTGTTTCCACATTTTAGCTATTGTGAAAAATGCTGCTATGAACATGGGTGTACAGAGACCTCTTTGAGACCTTGACTTTCAATTCTTTGGGTATATACCCAGAAGTGGAACTGTTGGATCATAAGGTAGTTATACTTAAATTTTTTCAGAAACCACTATACTGTTTTCCACGGTGGCTATACTATTTTATGTTCCCACCAACAGGGCACAGGATTCTAACTTCTCCACACCCTTGCTGGCGCTTGTTGCTTTCTGGGTTTTGTTTGTTTGTCTGTTTTTTGATAGTAGCCATCCAGATGGGTGTAGGATGGTATCTCCTTGCAGTTTTGATTTGGATTGCCCTAATGATTAGTGAAGTTGAGCATTTTTTCATGTGCTTATTGGCCATTCATATATCTTCTTTGGAGTAATGTTTATTCAGGTCCTTTACGCATTTTTGAATTGGGTTCTTTGTTTTTGTTGTTGAGTTTTAGAAGTTCTCTATATGTTCTGGATATTAATCCCTCATCAGATATATGATTTACAAATATTTTCTCTTATTCTGTGAATTGCCCTTTTACTCTCTTGATAGTGTCTTTTGATGCACAATATTTAAAAATGTTCATAAAGTCCAATTTGCCTTTTATTTATTTGCCTGTGCTTCTAGTGTTATATCCAAGAAATCAATGCCGGATCCAATGTTGTGAAGCTTTTGTCCTATGTTTTCATCTAAGATTTTTATTGTTTTGGCTCTTACTTTTAGGTTCTTGATTCATTTTGAATTAATTTTTGTATGTGGTATTAGGTAAGAGTCCAACTTCACTCTTTTGCATGTGGATATCCAGTTTTCCCAGCACCATTTGTTGAAAGATTGAATGGTCTTGCCACCCTTGTCAAAAATTATTTGACTCTGTATGTGAATGTTTGTTTCTGAGCTCTCTATTCTATGCCATTGGCCTATATGCCTGTCTCTATACCAATACCACACTGTTTTGATTATTGTAGCTTTGTAGTAAAATTTGAAATTAGGAGGTGCAAGTTCCTCCAGTTTTGTTCTTTCTCAAGATCACTTTGGCTATTCAGCATCTCTTAAGATTCCATATGAATTTTAGGATGATTTTTCTGTATTGTATCTGCAGAAAACATCATTGGGGTTTTGATAGGGATTTCATTGAATCTGTAGGTTACTTTGGGTAGTATTGACATTTTAACAATATTAAGTCTTTCAATCCATGAACATGGGATGCATTTCCATTTATTTATGCCTTCTTTAATTTCTTTCAGCAATGTTTTGTAGTTTCTGTTGTGCAAGTCTTTTTCACCTCCTTGATTAAGTTAATTCCTAAGTATTTTATTCTTGTCGATACTACTATAAATGGAATTGTTTTTGTAATTTCTTTTTCAGATTGTTCATTGTTTGTTTATAGAAATGCAACCAGTTTAGAGTAATTATTGATAAAGGAGGGACTTCTGTCATTGTGGTATTTGCTTTCTATATGACTTACAGATTTTGTCCCTCATATCCTGTATTACTGTCTTCTTTTGTGTTGAGTTGATTTTTTTTATAGTGAAATGTTTAAATTCCCTTCTCATTTCTTTTTGTGTATTTTCTATAGCTATTTTCCCTGTGGTTACCATGGGGATTACATTTAACATCCTGAAGTTATAACATTCTAATTTGAATTTATAGCAACCTAGCTTCAATAACATACAAAAACTCTGCTCCTTTATAGCTCCTTCCCAACCCCTTTCAGTTACTGATGTCACAAAATTATACCTTTATACATGTGTGCCCCCAAACATGAACTAATAATTCTTTTAAATGCAACAGTCTCTTAAATTGTAGAGAAAACAAGATTTGGAGTTACAAACCAAAGTTACAGTAATACTAACTTTTACACTAATAATTTTTTTTCTTAAATCTATTAGTCTCTTAAATCATGTAGAAAACCAAAAAGTTCAATTAAAAACCATTTTAACAATAACACTAGCTTTTATATTTGCCCATGTGTTCACCTGTATTGAGATCTTTATTTCTCCATATGACTTTGAGTTACTGTCTAGTGTTCTTCCATTTCACCTTGCAGGACCCCCTTGATCAGTTGTTCCAAGACAGTCCTAGTCATCATGAACTCCCTCAGCTTTTGTTTATCCAGGAAGGTCTTAATTTCTCCTCACTTTTGAAGGACAGTTTTGCCAGGTATAGGATTCCTGGTTGACAGTTTTGTTTTGTTTTTTTTTTTCCTTTTAGCACTTTGAATATATCAGCCCACTGTCTTCTGGCCTCCCAAGTTTCTAATGAGAAATGTGCTGATAATCTTATTGAGGATCCCTTGTATGTAATGATTTGCTTATCTCTTGCTGCCTTCAAGATTCTCTCTTTGTCTTTTGAAAGTTTTATTATAATAAGTAGGTCTCTTTGAATTCATCTTACCTGGAGTTTCTTGAGCTTCTTGGATGTTTATATCCATGGCTTTCATCAAAGTGGGAAATTTTCAGCATTATTTCATCAAATATTCTCTCTTACCTTTTCTCTGTCTCTTCTTCTGGGACTCCCATGATGTACATGTTGGTCCACTTGATGGTGCTCCACAGGTCCCTTAGGTTCTGTTCATTTTTCTTCAATGTTTTTTTTCTTTCTGTTCTCAGATTTGATCATTTCCATTGTCCCGTCTTCAAGTTTGCTGATTCTTCCTTCTATGCAAATCTGCCTTTGAATCTTTCTAGTGAATTTTTTATTTAAGTTATATTACTTTTTGGCCTTAGAAGTTCTTTCTGGTTTCCTTTTAGGTTTTCTTTCTCATTATTGAAATTTCCATTTTGTTCACACATCATTTTCTTGACTTTCTCCACATCTTCCTTTAGTTCTTTGAACATTTTAAAAACACTGTTTTAAAGTCTTTGTCTAGTATATCTCCATTAGGTCTTTTTCAAGGACAGTTTCTGTTGATTATTTTTTTCCTTTGAATGGGTCATATTTTTCCGTTTCATTGAATGCCTTGTGATTTTTTTGTCAAACACTGGACATTTGAATCTAATAATGTGATGACTCTGGAAATCAGATTCTCCCTCTTCCTCAAGGTTTCCTGTATTTTTCTTTATCATTTTTGTTTTTTAGAATGTGGTAGGCTGTCTCTGTGCGAAGATCAGCCTGAGGTGTAAATTTAAGGTCTTCTCAAGTCTTTTCTGAGCCTTTCTCTGGGCGTACATGGTTATGTTCTTATTTTCCCTGTATATTACAGTTTTTTTAATGTCCTAGTCTTTAATGTCTAGGGTAAGTGAAAAATGAAGGTGGGGAGGGGTAGGTTCTGGCCCTTTAAATCCCCTGGAAAGTCACTTCAGGGGGAGAGGCTTGTGAAAATGTGGTGGGGATGTGGGGGAGCAGGTGCAGCAACAATGGTTGCCACCTCTTTGTCTGCACTAATGTCATCAGAAGCAACAATAAGAGCACAGACCCCTAATATTTAGAGGATAGGGTTCTTTTTGCTCCCCTAGCTCTTGTAAGCTGCTTGCAAGCTGCTCCAGGATCATGTGCCTAGCTGGGGGTCGGAGGGTGGCTAGCTGCTACTGTGCTAAGAGCTGTAATTGACTAAGAGTAACCAGAATTTACTGCAATTTACCATATTAGTCTTTCCCTGGAACTTGCAAGCCTTCAACAGACTTCTGAGTCCCAAAATAGTTACATCATTCAGATTCTGCCAGCCCATTTGTTGTCTAGGTGGAAAGATAGATTCCTGGTGCTTCCTACTCTACCATCTTCCCAGAATCCTCTCCTCCTCATTCTGTTTTAAGAGAACTCTGAATTTATTTAGGGTAGTTCTGTGCTAAACTAAAATACTTGATGTTCTGACAACCTTTTAGATGAGATGGCTACGTTCTGCTCTGTTCTGGTCCGTGAGATGTGGGTAGAGGTCCCTGGGGAGAACATGCCTTGAATAAAAAGACAAAGCCTCATGAAGACAAGGCTTTTGACTTTATTCTTACATAGAATGTAGATGAAATAGCTGGTGGATAGCAGCCTTCTTATGACCCTCAGCACCATGAGGATGGTGGAACAGGTACCTTTGAGCCATCTTTCCAGTCCTGAGCTGCCCAACCCTAGACTTCTAATTTCATGAGAACAAAGAATAAACTCTAAGTCATTTCACACTGTTAGCATTTCTTTACTTACAGCCAAGTGTAAATCCTAATATACCATTCAAGCCCATAATCCATGAAACAGAATAGAAGCGTGGCCAATGGAGATATTTGTGTCTGTGATGAGCACCAGCATTTTTCAGAGCAACTCAAGAGACTGAGATTTGAGATCTGAGTTTCAGTTGCATAGAGGTATAATGGGTATTAAAGAAAGATGGGTACCTCTACTCCTAATGAGACTTAAAGCTTTCTACATTTTTTGTGTACATTCTCCATTTCTTTGGGCTCACTTGCCAAACATTAATGGCATTTTTTTTAGGTGGAAAGAGAAAGTATTATAGCCTAGTTATAGCAATGAAAGTAGGAAGAGACATGCTGTTAGCTTCTGTTACTTATATTTTAAAGCCATTGAAGAAAGTAGCTGATCTTTCTTAGTCTTTATTATGCTTTGTTATGTACACATCTTCCCATAAGAATATAATTAAAGCAAAGTGACAAGGAGGAGGAAATTACAAATAATTAACAATCCAGAGATCTTACATTCTCCCAGTTCTTTTCTTAAGCTTAGCCTGGGACCTGACACAGTGGACAGTCAGTAAATGTTTGTTAGACAAAGAAAAAAAAAGGTGGGGTTGGTTTTATATTGAATCGCAGGGACAGAGGTACATTTTGAATGCTAGTCAGATGATGAGATTTATTCAATAAAAATGTCTTTTTCCTGTGCTCCAGTCTTACCTAATGCCTGAAGTGAGTGGAGCTCCATCTAATGTCCAGTGTGTATCCCAAACCTGTACATAAGATTCACCATACTTGGCAGCGATGCTGGGGAGGAACAAGGGAGCTCTCCTTGCAACACCAGTAATCGCTGGCCCAGTATTGAATTTAATGAGCATTATCTAAGTAATTATTAATAACGAAAAGAGCTACCTTTCTTTATCATTTTCAGAGGCTGTGCTAACATCTTTACATGCATAATCTCACTTAACCCACATGATAACACCATGCCTCAGGTCCTGATTCTGTCTCCTTTTTACAGTTGAGGAAACTGAGGCTTAAGCAACTTGCCTAAGGTCAGATCGCCAGCACACGGTCAAGCTGGAACTTGAAACCCTGTCTGTCTCAGGACTATTTGACTCCAAAGTTAGTGTTCTTAAGCATGTCAGAAAATCTTGACTATAGTTTGCTTAATCATATGTTAAATAATCTCAAAATACTCTGTATTTTGTACTTTGGTTTCTCTGCAAAGAGCCAAAAGATAATGGTATAAAAGCGGCCTAACTCATAGTGAAGACTTTTTTACTGTTAATATGGAAAAGATGACTTCTCACAAAAGGTGCTTTACATAATCTTTTTCTATTTACTTCAGTTTCACAGCATGCGCTCTCCTTCAAGTGGGAGGGTGGGTTGGAGGTGGATGAATATGCTTTGCTGGAGTTACAGCAATGCTTGGTGCGGGCAGAAGAGCGTGAATGTACATTACGCAGAGTTCAGCTTCACATCCGATGGGTATATCACTGAGCTGCATGACTGTGGCAGCCTGAGGCATCATCGTATTTTAAGCTCCGTGTGTGTCATCAACATATGTGGGTTGAAATTGCATGGAAGCATAGTAGTCCACAAGAAATATAAACAAAAGCAAAATACACCTTTGGAATAACTGCAGCATTTCATATAGCAACCAAATATTTGTGAAATCTGTACATTTTGAGCTCTTTGTTTTTAGAGCTAATGATTTCGTTTATTAACTTAGACCGTCTTAGTATTTTCTATTTACTTAACGTTTAAGATTCAGTCATAAAATCTCACTCTGACCTAAAGCTGTTTATAGAAACTTAGCCAGTGTGTGGGCATATTGAAAAGAAAAAGATAAGATGTATTTTTAAAAGCTATGTTAAAAATTTGCTGCTTTATAAATAGGTAGGTAGATAAATAAATGGATAGATAGATCACCATGCTTAAAGTTCCCATCTGAATCTATTTTCAGAAATGTGCTTTGGCAGAGAGTCTTCATTAGATGGTTAAGTGAAGTGGTATTTGCAATAATGTAAATTTGAAAATAAAAACTGGATCTGGAATCCAGGCTTTGCTGCTTGGTCACTGTGGCATCCTGAGAAAGTTTTCTTTGAACCTCAGTTCCTCAAGTGTAAAACAGAATAGTAGTAGCTGGGGCTACTTGGGGCTTTAGGATGTGGGGAGCAACTAAGATGGTGATGTCAACGTGCTTTATCATGTGTATAAATAAGTAATTATACAGATTCAAAGGTGCGGTATTGTTATTGTATACTCCACAGCCAGCAGATGGACCAATCTAACACCATCCTTCATCCAGGCAGGTGACAACGTCTATTTTAGTCTCTCAGACAACACAGATTTATTGAGCTCTTATGCTGTGTGAGGACTTCCTTCACATCAGCAGAGCTTATGTTTAGATTTACAGCAGCTATGGTTTATGCAGTGGCATATTTTTATATAGCATACAGGAATTCTATACATGTACCTTTTTTATACAGATGTTTGAAGTTTCTCTTTAAGTACCCAAATTTGTTTAATGTAAGCTTGTTCAATAAAAATCTTTCCCTGCATCATTTCCCTATACTGTTGTTTTATTATTACATTTTTCCCACAGAAAACATTGAGCATAATGGTACCTTTTCTTCATGATTCAGGATCATTTAGATTGCTTAGGTATTCTGTTGGAATACAGAGCCCTTTAGGGCAGGGCTAGTGAGGGGCATAGTGCTATTTGCCTCTAAATGATCCCCCACACTAAATTTTTTGAGCTCTTGTATCAACATTTTTTAATCCCCCCAACCCTGATTTCTAATTGTTAGCTGCCTTTTTCTTTTTCTTTTTTTTGTGCTAGTATCAATTTGCTTCTTTTTAAATCCATTCTCCCCTCTAATTCCCATTTACAGTCTATGGTTTGGGGGAACAAATAAATAAAATCATCTTTAAGATTAAATAGACACTCAGGAAGTACATGATAATGCATGAGGTTGGTGCATGGGCTTTGTGATTTCTTCTTTTTTTTCTCAAGGATTTATTTCTGCTTGCTTTGTTGGTTCTGAGTAACTGGAGTCTCTCTGAATGAATCGTTTTGCCCAACACCACCATTTACAGTCTGCATCAGTTTCCTCTAATAATCACCAGTGGTACTTATCTAGCTCTTTACCAATTATAAAATTCTTCAAGGGACTTACCTGGTGGTCCAGTGGTTAAGACTCCGCACTGCAGGGGGCGCACCGGTTCGATCCCTGGTCGGGGGAACTAAGATCCCACATGCCACGCGGCCAAAAAATTCTTCAACATCCCTTCAACATGATCATGAGAGATAGGCAGGATGTGTGTGTGTGTGTGTGTGTGTGTGTGTGTGTGTGTGTATTTTTAAAAATATTTTACAGATGAGAAAACTACGGCATAGTTGAAGGTTATTTTAGCCGGGGGTTGTAGCTGAATGTCCCAGGGAGCCTCGTTCACCCAGACTTGCATGTTCCCTTTACCTGGATATCCCATTTCCATAGGTCTGGGCAGGACCCAGGTTATATTTTGGAAAAAGATCCCAAATAATTCTAACATGCATAGCTTTCCCCAACCCTTTTCCCCATCTTCCACACCCTTCCACCACCTCTGCTCCCATTCAGAACCATTGGCTCAAGTTTTTATGACCAGCAAGTGATTTATTTAGATGCTTTCACATGCAGGTCAACAAATAGTGGCTTAAATTTATGATTTTTAATGACCCTGTAGTTAACTGATGTGGTGGTCAGAATAGTGCCCTCCTTCCCCACCTATGTTACTTTACATGGTAAAAGAGACTTTGCAAATGTTTCTGAATTAAGGATCTTGAGATCCTTGTTGTCCAGGTTATCCTGGATTATTTGGCTGCGCTCCATATAATTATAAGCGTCCTTATTAGACGGAGGCAAGAAGGTCAAAGGCAGAAGAAGGAGATGGGACGACAGAAGCAGAGGTTGGGATGGTATATTTTGAAGATGGAAGAAGAGGCCACAAACCAAGGGGTGCAGGTAGCCTCTAGAAGCTGGAAAAGACAGGAAAACAGATTCTGCCTTGAAGCCTCCAGAAGGAATGCAGAGCTGTCAACACTGCAGTTTTAGACTTCTGAACCTCCAGAACTGTAAGAGAATAAATTTGAGTCATTTTAAGCCACTAAGTTTATGGTAATAGGAAATAGCAGCAATGGGAAACCAGTACAACTGGGAAGTATAAAATACAGATTCTTAAGCCCTCCCACAAAGATACTGTTTTAGCGGAGCTGGGCGGGGTCTAAGGATGTGGGGTTAAACCATTCCCTTGGTGATTGAGTGGCCTGTGTCCTCGGACCTCACCTGTGGTTACAAACAGACTCATAAGGCCATCTGTTGTTTCCCTCGGAAGTCTGGAGGTGAGTAGCCCTAGAGCCAGTTGTTCTCATCAGCTCATCGGCTCAGTGATGTCCTCGAGGACCCAGGCTCCTGGGGTTGACTTCTACCCCATCACCCTCAGTCCTTACCCTTCTAACGTGCACACAGGATAGCTACCATAGCTCCAGGGACCACATCCTCACACAGCCATGAGAGAGAAAAAGAGCTCTTCCTGCATGCTCTTGTGTCCCTCATTTTTTAATCAGAGAGGAAAAATTCTTTCCCAGGGCTCCCAGCAGACTTTCCCCTTCTACCCAATTAGCTGGAACTGCATCACCCATCAAGGGAGGCCGGACGGCAGGACACCTCGAGTACTGTCTCAAAACGCTCTCCTGTTCTCCTCCTCCTGGGAAACTTTCGCATCCCTCAAACAACACTTACCTCTCATCTAGCTGGTGCCTTCCCCCTCCAAAGATGATCCTTTAGTGCCAGTTCTCTTCCTATCGATACCTTTTAAAATCACCTCATGTGCCACCAGTGGGCACCCTTCCCTTTGAAAAAAAAGCATTTTCTTAATCTCTATAACACTGTGGGGTGGGTAATGTTTCCCCTTTTTTACAGTTAAGAATCAGAGATTGTGAAACATGCCCAAGGTTCACAAGTGAAAAGCTCATAAGTGGCAGATCTGCCTTAACTGTAAAGCTCAGGCTCTTAACCATTACACTGACCCAGACAGTGATTCTCTGTCGTGTAGTGTTAGTAGCACATTTTCAAATATTAGCGTTTGGGGCACACTTGAAGAGATTAAAAACTCAAAGCAACACTAAACAAGTCAATCATTACAACATAGTCACCACCACCGGAGGGTTTTAAGAGAGGAGTGACGTGACCTGACTTTTGTTTTAAAAGGATCACTGGCCAGTATCTTGAGATACACGGTTAGGGGCCAAGAGTATTGCGGTAATTGCTTCCCATCTGACTTAAGGTCAAAGTCAAAGTCATTGCATTGGCATATAAGGCCCTCTACACCCTGCCACTCCTCCCTGTACCTTCTCTCCTCCCACTCCCCCCCGCCACTCCTCCCCTCTGTCTTGATGTCTTTGAAACCTTAGGCACATGCCCAACTCCAGCCCTGCTCGCATTTTCTGTTCCCTCTGCCAGGAAAACTGTGCTTGGCTTGAGTCTTCACCTCCTTCAGATCTTTACTCAAATGTCATCCTCTCTGCGAGGCTTCTCTAAACCACTTCTTCAGAATTGCCCCCACCCCACACATACACACCCAAGCACACATTCCCCATCCTTCTTCCCTGTTTTACTTTTCCGTAGAGCACCTAATTTCTAATACGCCATATAATTTACTAATTTATCTTATTTTCTCTCTTCCCTCTCACTGGAATGTAAGAGCCATGAGAACAGGGATTTTGGTGTGTTTTGTTTGCTGCCACATTCCCAACTCCTAGAACCTAGGATACAGTGAGCATTCAATAAATATTTGTTGAATGAATATATTCTTTATACACAGCTCTGATTAGTTCTATGGGGTAAATTCCTAGAAATGAAATGACCACAGTACAAGATATGGACATTTTAAAAGGTTCTTGATACAGATGTCCAAACCCTGCCTTCCCAAGGTTGAATTCATTGACATTCTCATCAGTGGCTATGACCCAGCCTGTCCACTGTGTCCTCACATTGTTATCAGTTTTAACACACCTGTAGCCAGCTTGGTGTGTAGCAGTTGTATTTCTAATTTGTGCTGCTTTGATTAGGTGCATTTGTCTTTGTTTTTTCATGCATGTCTTCCTTAGGTGATCATCAGCTTTTGTCCTTTGCCCATTTTGCTAATTTAATTTCAGTGTTTCCTATTGTAGTATTGGTGTTTTTCTACTTGATTCATAAAATTAGGTTAGGTTAGGTTACTGAGTCTTTGTCATCTGGTTTGCAGATATTTTTCCAAGTTTGTCATTTTTCCTTTAACTTTGCTTATGGTATTTCTTGATGTATAGGTTTTTAATCCATTTTAATTTTATAGTTCTTTTTTTGCTTTGTGTTTGGAAAAAATCTTGTCTCCTTCTAAGATCAATTATTCATCTGTAATTTTTTTAGTTCTCTTACATTTTAAAAAATACATTTTATTATTTAGTTAATCTCTTGTGTTTTTTCATATTGTCACGAGACAATACGAGAATCTGACATCCATTTTTCCCCTTAAATCATAAACTATTGCACTAACAACGCTATCTTTAGAATATACTAAATCTTTATACTAAGGCCTGTTTCAAGTTTTTCAATTGTAGATGCATTTATATTTTTCTTTTGCCAGAACCCAACTCTGTTAATTATTACAGCTTTTTAATACCTTCTTTAAAATTTATTTTATTTTTTCATTTGTTGGTTATTCTTAATAAATTTTAGGATCATTCTGTCAAGTTCAGGAATAGATGTGGAATTAACGTCCTAAAATAAAAATCATATTGTGCCTCTCCCCCATGGGAGGTCTTTTTTTTTCTTTTCAGCCACACCATGTGGCATGTGGGATCTTAGTCCCCGACAAGGGATCAAACCCGTGCCCCCTGCAGTGGAAGCACGGAGTCTGAACCACTGGACCCCCAGGGAAGTCTCCGGAAAATCTTTTAATGACTCCTCACCACCTTCAGAACATAAAGGCCAGACCCTTTAATGTGGTATCCAAGGCCTTCCTAGACGTGCCCAGTCAGACTCTCTGGGCCTGTTTATTGTTATTCCCTGCTTGCGATTTACGCTTCAGATCCGCACCCACATCCTCTGCTTTTTCTCACCTCCCCATCTCTGCAGCTCCATCTGCCTTTAATGACCTTGACTCACTCCCATTTACCCTAAAATCCATCACTACCTCCCTGTTTCCACACTGGCCAGGCTCTGTGGCCACTCGTGTGTGTCTGTTGTCACCCTGCGCATGTCTCTATTGCCACGTAACCCACTGTGTCACAGTGATGAGTTAGTCTACCCTGTGAACTCAGTGGGAGCATCTCTTGTTCATTTTGTATTCCTTGTACCTAGCATGCTACCTGTCACACAGTAGGTAGTGTAGATGGATTAGAGGAGAATATCTAGGACTGAAAGTCGGGAGATGGATTGTTGCAGTAATCAAAGTGAAAGATATTAGGGTCTTGACTAGGGCAGTGGTGGTAAAAATGGAGAGAAGGGGACATATTTGAAAAATATTTAAGAGAGAAAATTGACAGGACTTTATGTCTCGTTAAATATGAGAGAAGATACTCTGAATCTTAAATTTCCAACTTAGACATCAGGGGTACCTTGTAGTTACCTTAACCATTTAGGCATTCAGGAGGAGAAGCAGATTTAAGGAGGATAAAATTAGGACAATTTTAGATGTGCTGTGAGTTGGAGATGCCCTTATGATACCCAGTGGAGATGTCTAATAGGCAATGGGATAGAAATAGGCTAATTATATACTTTTATTGTTCAACCCAGGACCATTTTGAGATTGAAGCAGGGTGTTATTACTAATTATGCCAGGACAAGCATAAACTAGGAATGACCCTGACAAATGACAATATGTATGGTCTCTCATATATATAAAGGTCAGATATGAACCTCAAAGAGAAGGGTCTGGAATGTGATTATTGATTTATGAATCTTTAGCATACAGATCCCCTGAGAGTGGGTGAGGTTGCCCAGGGAGAATTGATAGGATGAGAAAAAGAGAAGAGGGAGCAAAACAAAACCATAGGGAATACAAACATTTAGATAGTGATTATCAACTGGTAAAATTTTTTCAAAACACCCATGTCTCCAAATTTTCCTGAAGATTCTGATATCCTAACTAACCATCCCCATTCCCCACTCACCTTTGTAATCTTCTCTGGTCCCAAATTGCAATAGGGGGTGATTTTTTTTTTTTAAGTGCAGAACTGTAGGTTTATAGGTTGGTCAGAGGAAGAGGAGCCAGCCAAGGAAACTGCACGTGGACAGAGAGATAGGAACCAGGAGACTGACTATAGTTCAGCCAGAGTTACTGAAAGAAATGGTTGGAGGTGGTCATTAATGTTAAATGCTATAGAGAGAGAGGCTCAGTCATGAGAGGAACTCAGAAATGTCCATTGGCTTGGCACTTAGGGGGCACTGGTGCTCTTTTCTGGGGGTGATCAATATAGTTTTTCTGCAGAAGCCAGAGGAAGTAGGTGGGACTAAAGCTGTGAAGGGTAAAGACAGAAGTAGCCACCAACATTCCTGCAACATTGAAGCAGGGAAGGATTGTTTCTTGTTTTATAAGTGAAGAGAGAGAACATTGAGTCTGTAATTTATTGACTGCAGGACGGAGCCAGTAGAGAGGGCAAGGCTGAGTGTATAGGAGAGGAAGAAATACCAGTCTGCAGTCATATTTAAGCTGTTTTACTCAGCCCCATTTTCTTGTCTGGAGTACCTATGCTGTAGGTTGAATGCCACCATTCTGTCCCAGTAGGAGTCACTGAGACTTTAAAAACCATCCTTCAGATGTCTATTTGGTTGGCTTGGGACCTAGATTTTTCTCCCTCTTTTTCACTAAAGACTCAAGATGGGAGCCTTTGAATAGAACATAAATGTATCTTCTAGATGCATTGATTTGCTGAAATGTCACTGGCAAAGTGTTGATAACCCATCACTAGATTTATGGGTTGATATGATTATGTCTTTGTTGATAGATTTAGAAACATACACTTCAGATGAACATATTCCTTAGGGACATATATATGTGTGTTTATGTGGTATTCTATGTATTAGAAGGAAAAGTGAGTTTTACACTGAGAGTTGATTTTTTTTTTTCCCCTTGAGAAGCTCCATTAAGAAAAAAATGTTGAGTTTCAGAATAGAAACTGTTCCATTTTCTGATCTGCTACCTCATAGTAAGAAGTCCGTTGTAAGGTTAACTTTCTCGGAGAGAAGGCAAGGACACCAGCGAAAGGAAAAGGAAGGTTTAATTGCTCTGCAAAGGCCCAAACATGCTCTGAAAAGTAAAGATTTCAGGCTTAATGTGCATGGAACAAAAGGCCGTTGTGAACTGTGTACAAGAGTTGGTGAGAGTTTGTATTCTGCCCCTTTTTTCTGTGGGAGTTATTTCCTGTTGTTGACTAGAGTTCTTTATTTAGAACCACCTAGCTTCAGAATGCCTGCTAGCAAGCAGAAAAGTGTGTATTTAAAACATAGGCTTATTTCAAGACAATCTCTGAAAAAAAGTCACACTACCCGTGCACTGAGACAGCATCACATTCCCAAAGGTCAAGAGAGTGTGTGGGCTTTATTCCTATAACCCTGTATCGAGGGACACAAATAAGAGAGAAGCAGAATGCATTTGGCGTAGCAGTAAGTGGTCACCTGAACTCCAAGTGAAAGATAGTTCACGGGGAAAGTGTGTTTCCATTGTTTTTTAAAACAAAAGAAAACAAGATTTCACTTTTTAGTGTTAAATGCATTATTTGGTATGTTAAGGAAGTAACAGGAAGCCTTACATATTCTGTAAGGAAGTTTTTATCCTTTCTAGTCAGGTGAGAAATATACCCCCAAATACTGGCTTTAAACCAATTATTCTCTTATACCTGCCTTGTCAGCTGGGCTTCCTATTAAAAACTTTGGTTACAGTAGCATCGTCATTGAATTTTGCAGTCTATTATTAAGAGACAGAGAAGACGGACAATATATCAAATGAGTAAAAGGAATTAAGTTATTACTGAAATAATGGGGGATAAATAAATGCATGAAATATAAATATTACCCAATGCTTTATTAATAGATATTAGAAATTGTGGGAAAAAACCTTACGAAGTTCTACTTCATGGGAACCATATGGAAGAAAGGGAAAAAATGTATTTTTTTAATGTGATGAAATCTAAAACAATAAATTTAAATTGTTTATTACAACATATTTGTTTGCTTTACATGTTTTTAAAAAGAAATTAAACTTTATAGTGTCTCTCCCTGATTCCAGTATTCTCCTCCATTTACGAAAGTCAACCACTTTCCTGAATGTTTTTTGTCTGTAATGTTTTTATTCTATAATTGCATACGTCTGTATTGGTAAACAATATATAGTATTGTTTTGCATGTATTAAAATATTTTATATAAATGATATTATACTGTACATACTTTACAGCTTGCTTTATTTTACTCAGCATTGTGTTTTTGAGATTTAACCATGTTGATATTTGGTATCTTTAGTACTTCTTATCCACCGTAGTTTTCAAGTATATCAATTTATTCTCATCTTAATGAACATTAAGGTTGTTTCTGATTTTTAGCTATGACAAGCAAAGCTACAATAAACACTCTTCTATGTCTCCATGGGGAATAAAAACAAGAGTTTCTCTAGATTCTAGATTTAGCCCTTCTCATCCAGAATTCTTCCAGAGAATTAAACCCCGGTACCCTAAGGCATCTATTGTATGTAATGAATTATCTTCTGTCTAGAATGGTTCACGTGTTGGACTGGAGCTGGAGACTGATACCTGCTCCTAAGAGCCAGCGATTACGCCAGTCTTTCTAATTCTTCAGTTCAGTTGGGAGGTTTGAAATCAGCCATGGTGGGTTATTTGCACCACAGAAATCAGCAAATTCTACAAATAAGGGCTTCTTTCCTTCTTTCCCCATTCCCCACCCACACACCAGCCAGTTGTTAAACATTTACCAGCACACCACTGGTTCTTACCTTTATACCACCCTTGGGAGATCTGAGGAAATAGTCACTTGAATTCTTTTCTGTAGGGCTTATTTTCTTACGGAACCCTAGCTGAGAAAGACTGCATGTATGTGGGCAGGGTGTGTGCATCTCCAACTCCACTAGATAATACCACATTATCTCCAAAATGGTCAATCTGATAGCCGCGAACTAACCTTTTATAATTTGCATTTTTCTTATTGCTGATGAGATTGAGTATCTTTTCACGTATTTGTTGGATATTTGAGCTTCCTCTTTTACCCATTTTTCTGTTGGGTTTATATGACTTTTTAAAAATTGATTCAATTCTTTATTAATTTTGAATATTAATCCTTTGTTGATTATATGAATCACATATCACTCAACAGTCTTTAGCTTGCCTTTATCTTTATAGTATATTTTGTTTAATAGATGTTTAATTTTTAATATAATCAAAGTTATTGGTCTTTTTCTTTATAGTCTGTGCATTGGCTGTCTTGTTTCTTAATAATCAAAGTCTCGGCAGGAAACAGTATTCCACTCAAGTGACTCAACTAAAGAGACTTTAATGAAAAAGTACTTTTGACAGAGAGACAAAGGTTGAGGCATGGAAGACCAAGAACTGTAGGAAGCTGTTATTATCTTTAGGTCTAAAGGGGAAAGGGGAGGAAATGGTGTTGCTAGAATCTGTGAGAGTTGGCACCCTGGACAAGGGGCTGCCTGCAGAAGCTGTGGTCTTGGAGGGATGGGTGATGCTATAACAGGGGCCCAAAGCAGGAAGGAGCAGGGAAGAAATACCCCAGCCTCTCTCCGCTCTGACCCACTGGTCTCTTTCTGGTGCCTTCCTGTTGAAGAATCCAGCTGGAAGCTAGTTGGCAAAGAAGCTTAGTCCATAGGGGTCAACATTTCAAGGTACGGGGCAAAGCAGAGGCAAGTAGAGAATGAATCTTAGGAGACAGACAGAAATCACACATTCCTTATCCTGAGCCTATAAACATATTTTCCTATATTCTCTCCTAAAAGTTTTAATGTTTTGTTTCACATATTTAGATGTTAGTCCACCTGAAATGTATTTTTTCTAAAAATGTCAGGTACCTCATTTAATTTTATTTTTCCGTGCAGGTAACCGGGTGACCTTTAGTCATTTATTGAATAGCCTGTTCTTTCCCACTGATCTGTAACCTCATCTCTGTCATATTTTATGCTTCTGTATATGTGTGGGTCTGTTTCTGCACACTCGATTCTATTCTGCTGATCTATATATCCCTTGCCAGCACCACTCTGTTTTGATTACTAGAGCTTTATAATAAACCTTGATATCTGATGGGACACATCTCCCATCTTGTTCTTTAAACTTACTACAGCTATCTTTTGTCCTTTGCTATTCCAGATGATTTCTGGATTTGCTTTTAAAGTTCCATGGGTGGGGAGAGGGGAGCATTGGGATTTAAGTTGGAATCATATTTAATTTATTGATGAGTTGTGGGGAGAATTGATATTTATATAGTATTAAGTATTCTTGTCTCTAAATAGTGTATCTCCCCATTAATTCTGTTCTTTTCATCAGATGAACTTTTGGAAAGGTTTCTATTTTCTCACTTTTCATTTTTGGCTATAATGTGAAAATAGTAATTCTGGAGTCTTTATCTTTATAGCTGTTATTTTTTTTTATCACTAAAACTAAGAGCATGTCTAACAGTTCTAAAGTGATAACAAATGAGGATTGATTAAAAATGAATGTCTGATTCATTGAAATTCTTTTCAACCTTTATAATTTGGGCTTTTTTTTTTTTTTTGCGGTACGTGGGTCTCTCACTGTTGTGGCCTCTCCCGTTGCGGAGCACAGGCTCCGGATGCGCAGGCTCAGCGGCCATGGCTCACGGGCCCAGCTGCTCCGGGGCATGTGGGATCTTCCCGGACCGGGGCACGAACCTGTGTCCCCTGCATCGGCAGGCGGACTCTCAACCACTGTGCCACCAGGGAAGCCCTATAATTTGGGCTTTAATAACTTAAAGGAAAGTAAAAGGAAATATAAATGGTGTTGAAATTACCAATACTACTCCCACAAAAGCTATTTATCAGCCGTCCCAGTATGGACTATGCTGTCTTCTGTGTAATGAGGCCAAATGAATCACTGTAGTCAAAGTCAGGGAATCTGGCACTTTTTAAATGAGTCTTTTAAATTTGATGTGACTCATATGTATGTTTTCTTTGAAAGGAATCATCTTTAGGGACAATTAAATACATGCATTGTTTGAGCAAACTCGAGTTTGTAGAGTGTACATTTATTTGTAACAGAACAGAACGGCAGTGGGCGTCTATGCTATAGATGATATTCTCGTGGTATTTGCTGCCATCCACTCTCCTTTCTAAATTTGGTGTTACAGATTCAACTTCTGTTTTTAAAAAGGGAAGTTACATATAGCTCATTCACACTATTATTTTCTCCTTAAAAGCCAGTTTCTCTGATGATTGCCCATTTAAGGAGTTTGATATACATACCTCAAACAAGACTTCTCTAAGAAAGCAGTTTTGAAACAAATATTACTCAGCAAGATAAAATCTTTTGTTCAATATTTAGAGCATGTTTAGGAAAACAATTGACTAGTTACACCAGTGTATCTAATGTAGCATTGGTGTTTATCTGAGATGTTTGCCTTAGTTTCTTCCTACTTGACTTTCACTCTGCATTTCTGAAATTTTAAATGTAAAATTTTTTTAATTGAAAAATACATATTTTTCAATTTAAAGCAAGTATTATTGGACAGTTGGATAATTTTGAAAAAGTCTTGTTTATTCTGGCAACAGGTCTTTAAAGAACAGTTCTGCGTTGGTGACTAAAAGAAAAGATAAAGTCTTACCTAAGTGTTACGTCTCCTCCGAAAACCAATAAAAATTCACAGTGGCAAAGAGCTGATTCATTTTTTGTTGTATGCGCTATTTCCATTTAAACTGTCCACATGTTTATTTTTAATGATACTTCATAGCCTGAACTTAGAGGTATTTCCTGGGCATCTATACACATTAAAGCTTTGACTTTTTTTAACTCCTCAAAGTAGAATTTCTACAGCTGAGACTTCAAAAAGTGGTTTAAATACGTTATTTACATTCCCGAAATCACCATACTTCTCTTAAATGACCTCTTTACTCACAGGTGATTTAAAGGTACACAATCTTAGATCGTTTCTACAATAGATACGAGAATGTGTATCACAGAAAATAGGATGTGAAGTTGGTTTTATATTCTTCTAAACTCCTCCGTGAAGGCAGTCCCCATTGTAGTCACCTTTTCATAGACTCTTAGTTCTGGGAAGGGGCTACAGAAACCCCTGAGCCCTAGTGCCTCATTTTGTGGGGTGTGGATGCGGGTCCCATGATGTCAAGGCCCTGATTCAGCTTCACTGCTGACTGGCTGAGGAACTAGACCCAAGATCTTCTGACCAACCACCTGTGTTCTTTTCACCGGAACCAGTGCTTATCCTAAATCTGTGACATAGCAGATTAAGAAACTAAAAAGTCAATGATTAATCATAGCTAAGAGATTTATTTGTACAAGATCTTCAAACTCCTACTCCAGGACTCTTCCTCTCACCAGGCTGGTTCCCAGGGACAAGGATGGTCTGGAGGCTGCATGATTTCTAACATTCATTGAAGTTTCCTAGGGAAGCCCGGAGTGCTGAGTACCTTGAGAAGAGTGTAAACTGCTCAAGAAGGGAGAATGGTTTATAGACAGGAAGTACAGGGTCAACCTGTACAGAGGCCACCAGGAGAGTAGTGCCGTGTGGGGAACTGGGGACAAGGAGAGAGGTTTCTGAGAAGCACCCACCAAGTCTTGGCAGAGTGGCATCTGGCAGGAAGGGAGCACTGGAGTTGTCACCAGCCAAGGCCTTCGCTTTCCAGCTGAGAGAGGATGAAAGCAAGAGCTGGAGTCTCTAAGGAGGGCCGCTCCGAAGTGGACCTCACCATTTATCTGAGGATTTTACCGGAAAATAGTGGCAAATGAAGTAGGGAGGAGGCTCATGCTCAACAGATGCCATCTCCTCTAGAAATGGTTAGAAGGGACTAATCAAAAATGCCAGAAAAAAGAAAATGGTTTTAAGAGCATTTTCTTCCAATGTTATCATTAAGATTTTCTTCCAAATGAGGATTTAAATACTATCAGATTTTTAAGAGAGAAAAAGGCATGTATTGCTAACAGAAAAATGACCCTCTCCCAGAACATAAGGGGCAGTCATTGCAAAGCAGTCCAATAACAAGGAGGGAAGTTTTGCAAGAGCAGCCCCTCACCGGAGTTGAAGCTCTCTTCTTGTGAAGCGTGACTTCAGGGAGAGGCAGGAAAAAACCTGACACACGTAGGGCGAAGAGATGGAGAAGAATCTGCAGTAGTAGAGAAGTTAACTGGCTCCTTTGGTACCGTGACGTTTTAACTTGCTAGTGGCTGAAAAGTACTGAACCTGTCCATGCCATCTTTGTGAGAGTGTTTAGTTTAACAAATCATCGTATCCTGTATCAACTCTTTGATAATCAGTTAGGTGATGTGAGACGTCCAGACTTTATTTTGAAGATTTATTAATAGATTTCAGTGATCAGTGAATGGGAAGTCCACATTCAGTTAGGATCTCTGTATTTTCCACGAAAAGATTATTTAGCCCAGCTGGCTGTATATAATGTGTTTAATAACTGAAACGTTTATTGAGGGGGCAGGGGCATAAGACCAATATTTCCAAGGTATATAGATGGATGATTATTACCAGTATTTCATGTGGAACTTGAAAGGTAAAATGTAATAAAGGAGAAAGAATGAGCTTGAAAACTGTCCTAAAGTCTTTCTCAGTTTATGTAGACAGCTTGTCCTTGTGTCAGTTCTTTGGTGCATACTAATTAAGTGCTAAAAGTGGCCTTCAGTTAGTGCAGTAGTCTGGTTGTTTGCAAGATGTGAGGGCACAGAAACTTTCAAGAGAAGCAGTGAAGTGCAAACTAGTACCCAGAACTACAAAGCAATGTTGAGAAGTACCGCTCTGAAATTAAACTCATGAGTATTTTTAAAAATTACCATCACAGTTCTATACTTACAAAAGCAATATTTCTTTTCTCCCTAAACAGGTATGTTCCTGATAGTTAAATGTGGATGACTGGCCTAATTTTTTGTATGTGAAAGTGAGAGGGAGAAGCTCCTAACTCTAAATCCTGAGGGTAGGATTATTGTAAATGGACTTTTAAATGTTCCAGAGAGTGAAAGTGTGAAAACCACACTTACGTGTTCACTAAGCACTTCTTGTTCATTTGCTAGGAATAAACTATATATATGTATGTGTATGTGTGTATATATATATATGTATGTATATATGTGTGTGTGTGTGTGTATGTGTGTGTGTGTGTATACACACATACTTTTTTTTTTTTTTAAATCATGCATACTGAAGGGAGTTGACTTCAAAAGCTCAAGGAGGGGGCTTCCCTAGTGGTGCAGTGGTTGAAAGTCCGCCTGCCGATGCAGGGGACATGGGTTCGTGCCCCGGTGCGGGAGGATCCCACATGCTGCGGAGCGGCTGGGCCCGTGAGCCATGGCTGCTGAGCCTGCGCGTCCGGAGCCTGTGCTCCGCAATTGGAGAGGCCACAATAGTGAGAGGCCCGCGTACCGAGAAAAAAAAAAAAAAAAAAAAAGCTCAAGGAGGGCCTTTCCTTAGCCTCATGGTGTTGGATTCCCAGGACCAGGCAGAAATGGCTCTGCTGGCCTGTGGGGGACTTGGCCCCAGGGGAGGGGGCCATGAACCACCTGGTGTGGGACTACATCAGCAGCTGTTGAAGCTGCCACTTCATCCTTTGACTTCTTGGTACAAGATGCCAGAATCTAGAAGTGGGGGAAGTGGGACTTATATATAACATGTGCACTGGTAAGACATTTACCTTCAAAAGTGTGGAAAGGTGAAAAACATTTTCCCCCATAACTTAGATTGCTTTCCTAAGAACTCAAACCTTTACTGAGCACACACAGAATACGTACTTTAGCAGAATCAAGCGTCCACTCTGAAGACTTAAAAATTGTCTCTTTGATCTTAGTTCTTTTGGTAATTCATTTGCTAGAAAATATCCAAGCGTCACAAAAATTGTGCAAGTCTAACTTGCTGCTCACTTCAATTCATGAATAACAGTTTCAATTTATTTTAATTTCAACAGAGCCTCTGGCCTCTGCTACAGAGATATCACAGGAAGAGATTACTGCAGCTTCTATTTCAATGGCTTCTCCTTAAACTGAGCGCTGAAAGTATAAGTGAGTGGGTTGTTAGGAAACTGTTGGTAGTTAGTGTCCTCTCTGAAAGGCAGAACTCTAGAAATGAAAAATATCTTGGCTTCATGGCAAAATGTTTGAATATTATGCCACCCAGGCACAAACTGAACAGGACTTGCTGAGGGCCCTGAGCACTACTTCCACGATGTGTAATTTGGAATGCCACTGTAATGAAACTTTCCAAAGATATCCACAAATAATTAGCTTCTGGCATTGGTTATGCTTAAAGAAAAACCTGTGTAACCTTTTAATTATACTGAGGGGCCAGTAAAAACCTTTTTCATTCCCTTGAAAGATAAAACAAGAAACATTGTTCCGTCTACCAACATTTTAGCCCAGGTTTAATTTCAATAAGATCATCGATTTGATTGATAACAAATCATTACTGAACAGTTCCAATAGGTGTAAACTTGTCTTGATGTTAACAACTTATAATCACCTTTTTTTTTTTTTTTTTGTGCGGTACGCGGGCCTCTCACAGGCTCCGGACGAGCAGACTCAGCGGCCATGGCTCACGGGCCCAGCCGCTCCACGGCATTTGGGATCTTCCCGGACCGGGGCACGAACCCGTGTCCCCTGCATCGGCAGGTGGACCCTCAACCACTGAGCCACCAGGGAAGCCCTATAATCACCTTTATGTTAGGTCTTAAAGCTTTATTATCCTTAAACATAACTAGTATAGTGGACTATTAAGCTCCAAAGAGATCTGAGACGATATTGATTGGGGTGGCAGCCAAAGTTTTAAGGTGCCTGAATTACTTTTTGTAACATCTTTACACTGAACGCGCATGTAATTTTTAAAATAATCATTAATTTTCTAGGGGAGCTCTCCTTTCCTAGGGCTTTAAAATTCGCACCATACACACAACCTCTCCCAACTAGTATAAATTTACCTGCTAAATGTAAGTAGTTCAAGAAAGGAGAGAGAAAAGACTAGCAATGTGAAACTGCGCCTCGGTATCCCCTGCGTATCCAAGCCTGGCTTGCCTACCTGCGTGGGCTCTGCCAGGGTAGGCGGCCGGCTGCCGGGTCTGCACCACGGCCGCGGCCTGCCACGAAGGATGCAACTCGGTTCCGTCCTGTTCCGAAGGTACTCTTGACTTGGTGACCCATTTCAAGTGTTGGGCTGAGGCCACTGCACGCAAAGGGAATTTTCTGTCCCCAGCTCCAGCTGGAGCCCCCACCCATCCTGTCATTCGGACGTCTCTGCGGGCCACTCGTGCGTCCTGAGACCGGGGCATCGGAGAGGGTCTCAGCTGCGGGAGCGCCGCCCCCGCCCTCCCGGAACGCCTGTCTCGAAAGCTCCGCTGGCAGCGTGAACGCCGCGCCTTGGGGTCTGATTTTCTCTCCCCCCATTTCCCCCCGGGACCCTGCCTGCCCGGCTAACCGGCCCCAAGTTGCAGAATAGCTCAGATGCTTGTCATATTTGCGGTCGCGCGACTCAGCGGGCTGTGCGCGCGCGGCTCTCGCCGCCGCCTTTGTCACTAGCGGCTCCGTCATTTGCATGAGTGGTGTGAGGGGATTCTTGGTGGTTAGTTGTGGTCCCCTGGCCGGAGTGTCTCTTTTCTTCTCCCCTGCTCCTTAAGCCTTCCCTTAAGAGAAAATCAAGGACGCCCCGCCTGGGAAGGGAGCCGTGGGCGGCGCTGCCACCCGGCGTCTCGCGTGCTCCGCCTGCCCCTTCCTGCTCCTGGGGCGGCCGGGGCCCCGCTAGGCATTTATCGCGCCTCCCGGGACCTCCGGGGGAGGGGGCGGGGCCCGGCAAGAGGCGGGGCCTGGTGGCCGAGGGGCGGGGCGGGCCGAGGGGCGGGGCCTGCTGAGCCCAGGGCCCGGAGCTCGCGGGAGGCTCGCTGGCCGCACGTCACTCCTGCACAGCGAGTGCTGGAGCACTAGCTGCCGCTAGCTCGGTCAGGGCGCCCCCTCCGCCCGCCTCCCGCTTCCTCCTCCGCTGCCTGCCGCCGCCGCCTCCTCCTCCTCCACCATTGTATAATGCTCCGAGCGCGCAGGCAGAGGACGGCGGAGTCTTAGCTTCGGTCTCGCCTCCAGCCCGCTCCTCGGAGCCACCCTCGGGCCCCCGGAGCGGGGGATTCCGCATGGAGCGGGAGTAGCTTGAGGAGTGGGCAGAAACCCCTCCTGATGTGTTAGTTCCCAGGTGGAGCTGCATGTGGTAAGTTCTCCCGGCGCCGGGTTGGAGGGGATTCTTGGATGCGCTGGGCTCCCGGTGGGTGGGGGCGGCGTTGGGACCTCGCCAGGGCCGGCTGAGCCGGGAGGGCGGAGAAGGGGCCCGGGCGGCCGCGAGGGTCGTGGGCGCCTCGGCGGGAGGGACCTGGGCTGGAGCAGGTACCGGGAGGAGCGCTCCCTCCGGCTGCTTCCCTGCCCCGCTCCCTTGGACCCCCGGGGCCAGCGCCGGGGACCCCCAGCGTTCGCGGGCAGATCTGCTGGGGGAAGGGCAGGGGACGGGCAGTCACGGACCGGGGTCAGGAGGGGGTCGGGAGCTAACCAGAACCCAGCGGTGGGGCGGAGGGAGCTTGGAGCTGTCGCTTTTACAGCTGGGATATGTGTGCGTGTTGTGGCGGTTGTGTTGTTGTGAACGTGCGAGACTTTTTTTTTTTTAAGGCTCGTATTGCTGGCGCGAAGGCTGCTTCACTCTTGAGTTCTGTGGCCGGGTTTGCATCCAACTTGCTTTAGTGTGTTTCTGTTAGTTTCCCTGTGTTTTAGCTTAAAAACGTACCTCTCCACCCTCTTTTCGCCCGTGCCCAAGTGAATTGATTTTGAATGTGTCTGTATGTTAAACTTGATGTCTCATTGGTTTTTAAGTTAGAAATCTACAAGTCATCTTGGTCGTGACCGCCTATGACTGAAAGGGAGGGGGCTGAGGGGAGCCAGCTGTCCCAAGCCCTGGACTTTGTACCATTAAGACAGGGTGCCGTCAGAGGGCCACTGCATCGAGAGAAAGATCATAAATTGTTTTTTTTCCCCCTTGGCCACGAGTTATCTTACTTTTAGCAGAAGTAATAGTAATAGATTGAGATTAGAGTTCTGTGTTTATCCTTAAATTTCTCAAAAAGATTAGAAATAATTTGTTTTAGAATAACTTTTTGCTTTCAAGCTGGTTAATTTCAGGATGTTTCAGGAGGTGGAAAGGAAGTTTTTACAGGCACTGAGTGGGGAAGGACAATCATCAGGGCGAGACATCCAACCTCAGACCATACTAGTTTTAATTTTAATTAAGTTGGGCAGCCTCATTTGGTCTTAAGGAAGACAGTATATGTTTTCAAGCTTTGTTCATGAAATATACTGTTTGATTTCCCAATATATGTTAAGAAATGTCCATAATGTGTGTAAAGAGCCTAGAAGTTGTAGTAGCCAATAGGATCCCTGAGGCCTTAAGTGTTCAAAGCAGCCTTTTATAATTAGGGACTAGTCTCTGACAAGAGTGAAGTGGGCTCTTGGCTGCACTCAACCCCTGGAGGACAGTCCACCTGATTGCCTCTGGGTTGTTTTGCTGATGGGGGGGGGTAGTTGTTCAGCTACTCAGAAGGCGTATCTCACCCCTAGAGTTCCTCCCAGTCCTCCCCCTTTTTATAGCCGTCTATTCTGATTTGAGTGTAGTAGGGTGTGCTCTGAGGATGAAAATACCCATCCTCAGATCCCTGCTTCTGGCACGAGCAAGAAGAGCTCGTTCATGCATCTCCGCTTTCCTGTTCATTTTAGCAATTTCTTCGTGGAAAAACGACAAAAAGAGAGATAAATGTTAGAAATTTTCCTTTAGCTTTATTGATTTACTTGGAAATATCATATGTTAATGTAAAGTTGTCTATGTTGTTCATCAGGTTTGGAGCCCTTTAACATAATTTTTATTTCTTTCCTCTCCCCTAATTAAAATGTGCATAACCATGTTGCTGTCAGGTGAGAAATCTTATGAAATGGATTTGACAGCCTTTCTTTTTCTTAAACATTCAGCTCTGTTCCTTGTGTTTTTACAATAGGTGGGAGAGAAGACTCACATTTTATAATACCAACCAAGTGTACGACACGAGTGTCCTAGGGAACAGTTTTATTGTCAGGCGAGTGTCACAGCTTCTTAGGTAACAGCTGCTCCGGCCTGTTTCCCTTAAAAAAATTAGAAAGGGGTACTAACTCAGATTTAGAAAACCTTTAGACTTCTATTTGCTGAATTGTCCCCTTGAAAGCTTTTTTATTTAATTGAGAAGCTGAAATACAAATTTTACCCATTTGCCATGCACTGAATTATTAATAATGAGATACTTAGTATATATTTTGATATTTTAAAACTCAAATTTGTGTAGCAGCTGATAGCTTCTGGCATATGCTATTTTAAACAGTGTTCCAATGACAGAATAAAAGTTACAATGCTACTTAGAAAGGCGCACACACACAAAACAGATAAAAAACATATAAGGGGAGGTTGAAGATATATACATATATACAGACATACAAATACATAAAGATTTTTTTCTGTCAAAAATTAAACTGACAGAAAATAATAAATAAAAATAAAAGCATACTTCAAATTATCAGTAGCAAATTATACTAAAAGTTTGCCCTTGGTCAAAATATTTTACACTTTAGCTATTTAAGAAAGTTAAAAGTTACAACAGAAACCCTTAGAGGTTTCTTTTGCTGTCGTTCCTTGTTAGAGAACACTAGTAAAAGCATGCAGCTTTATTTTATATTTTGTTTATATCAATAAAAAACAAGACGACTTTGTCAATATTACAACAGAGATTTTTAAAATGTATAGGTAAATATGGCATTTAGGAGTGTGAACTTTAATTCACTTGTAGAACTTCTTAAAATTTTGTTGCTATAGAAATTTCATATTTACTGTTACGGCCTATCCTATAGGAGATAGCTGCAGTTGCAGTAGTTTCTTGCCAAAGACAGAGGGAGAGGGGGCAGAGAGACGAGAGAGAGGTGTCTCTGATTGCTGAGTGCAAAGATCAGGTGTATGCTCAAGGCACCAGAGGGCAAGCTCCAGTTTTAAGTGAAAATGGCCTTGAAATAAGGGTAACAGCTACTTTCATAGGTCTTTCCATTAATCAACACTGACCAGCAGAACACGAACATCTAAAAATGCAGTGGCCACTGCATATGCACATATCATATATTTTCTACTGACTGTTAATAATTATTCCTTAAACAGTTGACCGAAACCCCCAAGCTAGGACTCCTGCTTAAGAAATGGCTGGATATTTAATTTAGTTTCAATATTCCTGAAGGAAAGAGCAACTAACCAAAGTTAGCGTATCTTTTAAACGAAATTATTGTCTCCAGTGGCTAGTGCGGTTGGTGTTAAAGGCAAACTTGTGCCCTCCGTGCAGATGCTGGGAAACCCTGTGAGCAGCACTGTCCCCTGGAGCGCCCATCACTCATTGTGTGGAGCAGTGTCTTTCTCCATGAGCACTGTGTGGCAGTTCATTCTTTGTATGAATCTGTGAATGGCATATGTCAGGCCAATAAGACGACATTCCTATTCTGGGTAATAAATAGATGCCTTGTTTTTTTTTTTTTTTTTTCCTTGAAGATCATGAGACAAACAAAAACATGCTTGGCTGTCTAAAAATTTTCTTTGAAATACAAATAAAAATTTCAAAATAAAAACATCGCAATATCTTTGGAAACATATGATTCCTAATAGGACAAAACAGATGCTTATCATTTAAACAAGCACCACATAGAGACAATGAAAACTGCCTTTTGGAAGGAAATTCTGCTGTCTTTGTGGTCTGAGGGCTGCTGAAGCTGGAAAGCCTCCTTCGTCTCCTCTCAAGATCTCCCGTCCCTCCTCTCAACTTAATTGGGAATCCCTGCCAGGATTCACTGAAGCAAACCCCACAATTTGATGTATCTATCTTAGCAACCTGGGAACACAGAAGCTGTATTCCGCACCAACTGCAGCTTTCAGTTCAGAATGGAGTCAGCATCTGCTCTCTTGTCTGGCCTCCTCTTACACTTGCACGCCGTGTGTCCAGAGCTGGCCCTGCCCCTGAGCAGGGACGGCAGAGGAGGGCTGAGTGTGCCCGTTCGGCGCCGCCCCGAGTGGAGTGAGCAATGCGGATGCGCGGGGTGGGGGCCGGAGGGAGGAGAGTGGAGGACAGCTCTGGAGCCGACCGTGCAGCTGCTACAGCAGGTCTGACTAGTTTTAGGTGCCCAAAGGCAGCTTTGTTTCTCCAGTAACTCCAGGTAGCAGCAAACCTCAGCTCTTAAAACGAATTCGTGTCTGAATTACTATCTTTCTGTCCCTTTGCAAAAACCTGTAGCTTTGCAGAGTTGCTATTTAATTCTAAGCTTTTTTTCCTTTAAAAACCTTCATAGGTGGTTAACTGAAAGCAAGACGATAAACCAGGCATTTTTGTGCTTCTAAGGAGTTTCATGTAGAATAGTGAAGGGGAAGGAATTCTGGCTCTTCAGGACACACACACACACACACACACACACTCTCATTCACTCGTGTTTCTAGCTGTCTGTGTGAACCTGTTGAACAAAAGTAAAAAGTATTACTTGATCATGCCATGGTAAGAAAATTAAATAATGAAGCGTTACTTGCTGCAAATCAACCTTTAGCCCCTTGCTCTGCTCTCCTGGCTGACTGCTTATCATTCCACGCCAGCCGCAGCTCCCGGGCTTCAGGCAGGCCTGCTGGAGTACCCCACCCTGGTGTTTAGAAGTGTTGAGTTAAACTCTGGGAATCTGAAAGTCCCAAGGTCATCTCTGCACCAGAACAGGTTTGCATAAAATTCTAGCCACACCAATGAGATAACGAGGTGGTGACTGTTTTAATCTGATCCTCCCTTAGTGGTTACCCATTTTACAATAATACATGATACAGATTTGCTTTTCAGATTTCTTTCCCTTTTTGAGGAGGGAATCTCCATGTATGTGTGTACTTCTCTGTCTTCTCTGCTGTCGTAGAAAACCCACCTGGCAGAGGAATTTGAGCACCATGCGTGGTCCGTAGCTGATGAAGAAATTTTTGCGTTGCCTCTGTGCTTGTCACAAACCTGGTGATGGTTTTTTCTGAACAGTTTTTTAAACAGACTGCTTTTAAAAATATTTTTATTATGGCCGGAAATATAAAATAAAATAGATTTTACCTGGTGTTGGTTGTTAGCTGTCTAACAGTAGCTGGTTAACAAATTCAAAGCGTGGATTCCTCAAGTGGCACCTGCCTTCTTGCTTCTGAAGCCCCTAAAGATAGGCAGGATGTTCAGGGGTGGCAGTGGGGTGGGTTGGAGGCAGGTCTCCTTAAAGGGCCTTGAAGATCATAGAAGTTGAAGTTCTGACAGGTAGTTTCCTTAGAAAATAAATATTTATTACATTCAGTGTGGTGCTCTGATTAATTTTATTGTATTTGACTAAATGACTTTGTGTAAATAAAGTTCTGTGGGTCATTAATTATCAATACCCAGAAGTCCTTGGGAAGAAATACTTTTATCTCAAAATAGCCCCAAAATAATTATTTTAAAAAATGAATGGCTGCCATCTTTACTAAGTATCATTCACTGCCCTCAAGCATAGTTTGTATCCTCATTTCCTTTTTCTACTTTGTGAATTATTCAAGTATATGACATAAAGTTTAAATTGTCTTTGTAAAACCTTAACAGGAGCCTGCCTAGTTCTTAGAATTAACTAAAGTAAACATTCTGAATATGTACGTTGCTTATATGAAACAGATATTTACATAGTAGAATAGTTATCGCCTCCCCTTTACGCATCTCTTAAGTATATGTCTTTTATCATGTACCTTAAACTTTTATACCCATATGTCATATTGTAAAAATGTGATAGTTTTCTTTTAAGGAATCCAGATTTAGACCATACAGTACAGTGTTTAGATTTACTCAGTGAGTAAATAAGTAAATAAAGAATATTTATCTGGTTTTCCTCTTTAGTTTGCATGTGAAAGTTAAAAGAAATATGTTCTGTATTTGTGAGGAATATAAAGCATGTCTTCTTTTAAGTGATTTTTCACAGTAATAAAGCATTCCCAATTTGAAAACAAAGATGATTAAAAACTAATAATAACCTGTAAGAAACACTTTCATAAAAACACTTCCCGACGTAGCATACTTCGTTTTTGTTAGTTTTATTCAGTGGCAAGTTAGTTGGCTAACAAAACCTAGATGGTAATCTTTTGTTTTAATTAAGATGCAATTTTATTTTTCACAGATTTGTTCTAGAAAATTATGTTTACCTGTTTTAGTATGACTGTTTTATGTATCTGAGAGCGCTCTTTAAAACAACAACAACAAAAAACCAAAACACTGCCACATACTTTTGGCAAAGCATTGCGTTTCTACCCTAAGCTTTTCCCCTCTGACCTTGTTTATGAAGGGTCTCTAGTGTGAGAGGAAAAACAAGGTATCTTTGGAGAAAAGATGGTACAGGAGGGTTGACACCAGAATCCCATCCAGGCAATTACAAGTACTGGAGAAAAAAATATTTTCATTATGCATGGGAATGGGGGTGGGGTGAGGCTGGCTAGCCTTTACTGGCACATAATCTTAAGGGAAAGAAATTAAAATCTACGAATTCCTTCCCTTAATGATAATGAGGCTTTAGATTCAGCATGCTAAAGATGTGTTCCTGACACCAAATTAGTGTGGACTAGCATCATAATTTTAATGACTACAATAATATATTATTTATAAAAATAACATTATAATAGTTCATGTTTGCCAAGTTTCATATGGAAGGATTGGTGGTAATAGTTCGTGTCTTATGAACACTGTTATTGAACATACAATATCATAGAACTTCAACTTGTAATTTGAATAGGAAGAATTCCAGCAAGTTATACAATCAACTTGCTTCATTATCTCTTTAAGGTTACCTGAGTTACACTTTACGATTAAAGCGGCTCCTCCCCAATATTCTTTATGAAGTTTTCCCAAATAACTGCCTGAAGCCATTTCTGTTCAGTGTGGAGGTAATTTCCTGTTATTAAGAAGCAATAGGATTATTGAAGGCTTTTCTATCCTAGTAAAATTCCTACTGCTAACCTTGAGAATCACCTTAGGATGCCCCCACTGGAAATTCTGAACTGTTGGCTTCTCCCAGTCCACATCTTATCACTCGGGCTGTATGTTTGTTGTTGTGTGTTTGTTCTCACTTCAGGAGTCCTCCATGGATTTTTTAACCATGGTTTTGGAAACCTCAGTGTTACTTATATACAGACAACAACCTTTTTTACATGTAGTATTTCCAGATTTTGAACCATAGCATAAAATAATTTAGTTTGGTCTTTGCGGGACTCTTGGCTTGCTTAGCAGTGTCCTATGGAGACCTGAATTTGGGAACAATCTTGGAAATGTGCATGCTTTGAGAGATCTCTAGTTAGAAATTGCAGTGAATAACCAGACTTCAGGAGTGCCTGTTGCTCTGCTGCGCCCCCTCGTGGTTAGATGTGATATGCTCTTTCAAAGCTTAAGAGGAGTCTCCACTTGTACTGGGCGTGCTTGTTTACATAGAGCATTTATAGCTTTCTTCTATGTAAAATAACCTATCAAGTTAATATAATAGTTCTCGCTAAGGGTGTAAATAGTTTATCGTGCTTATTTGATTTTTTACTTTGTAGAATTTTAAAAGTATGTATGGGTGTGTGTGGGGGTGTGTGAGGGTGTGTTTTACCTTTTTCTTATGGAAAATTCCCAACACACTCAAACTTTAAAGAGAAGAGTACAATGCATCCCTTGTGCTTATCACCCGGCTTCAACAGTTATCAACATTTTGTCAGTTTTGTTTCATCTTCACGGCCGTTTTCTTCTAGAACATTTTAAAGCAAATTCCAGGCATCGTATCATGTTATGTTTTTGTTAAACTTAAGTTTAGAAACTGTATAATTCGGCTCAATCTTTTACTTTAGGTGTGCAGTGCTTTTAGCCAGAATTGTTAGGTAAAATAAGAGAATTGTTGGCATTCTCAGTATCTTTGGAAGAGGTGACTGGTGTCCCTAGCTTCCTAAGAGTTAGGTTTAAAACCTAAAATTCCCAGCTGGCGGAGGAACCAGTAAGACAGGATATTAGAAACATTTTCTAGTACTTAACAGTTACATTCTAAAAAGCCCATGTTTCTTTCCAGATGTTTATTAACAAGGCTGTAATTTATTCCAAAGAAATACTCATTTGAAACACTCTCTCCCAGAATTTGCCTACTAAATGAAATTAGTTGTCAACATTTTTAAACGTCCTTTTCTTTTTCCAAGAGAAAATATGATGTTTGACAAACCAGCAGCGTCAGAAACCGTCTTCAATTTAATAGAAGTGTGTAAAAATCCTGAGAGGGAAAGCTAGAGTTTCTTAAAATGTAGACTTGAGGAAGACATCCCCAAACCGTAAAAGTTGTTGTTTT
Source organism: Aethalodelphis obliquidens (assembly GCF_003676395.1). Lineage (NCBI taxonomy): Eukaryota > Metazoa > Chordata > Mammalia > Artiodactyla > Delphinidae > Aethalodelphis > Aethalodelphis obliquidens. The sequence continues at coordinate 9,841,031 of NW_020837984.1, read as the reverse complement.
AATTGACTTCGAGGTTGCCTTCCTGGCTTAATTTATGTTTGTCTCCCAGGCTTTAAGACGCTGTCAAGAAAGCAAGGAGGATTGTTCGCGGCGCCCCGGGTCCAAGTGCAGAGCCTGATCGCGGCTACGCGGCCGTGCAGTGCCTGCGGCCGAGCCCGTGTCCCCCGCGCCGCCCGGAGAGCCCGGGGAGGCGCCGCGGCAAACAGTGGTGTCGGGTTACAGCTTCGGAGCCGCGGCGAGCGCGCCTAACTGGCTTGATCTAGTGACTGGCTTCATAATTACATTGCTGATTTGTTAGGGAAGGCTTTGTCTTACTTACCAATTAGCATGGATGTTACTGCAGGGACCTCATCCTGGATGAGCTTGGGTTTAAAAAAAAAAAAAAGCTTCCCCGATCCGGGCAGCTTTAGGTGTTCAGTTACTAACCCTCCCTTGTCTTCTGGGAGTCCTCACCCTGTCTGTAAACACGCAGAGGCTTTCTCCCTGTTAGAATTTTTTTGTTTATTTTATTTTAGTTATCTTTGGCTGCGTTGCGTCTTCGTTGCCGTAGTTGCGGCGAGTGGAGGCTACTCTTGGTTGCGGTGCGCGGGCTTCTCATTGCGGTGGCTTCTCTTGTTGCGGAGCACGGGCTCTAGGCGCGCGGGCTTCAGTACTTGTGGCTCACGGGCTTAGTTGCTCCGCGGCATGTGGGATCTTCCCGGACCAGGACTCGAACCCGTGTTCCCTGCATTGGCAGGTGGATTCTCAACCACTGCGCCACCAGGGAAGCCCTCCCCGTTGGAATTTTGCCCATGTTTCTGCCGTTCCCTAAGGCCAGAGGCAATCACTTTGGGGTCTGCAGGAGTGCTGACCCACAGCGCCTCCTGGAGGCTCACCACCCCGGTTTTGGGGGAACTGCACCGGCCACAGCGCATGGCACACCCCCGCTGGGAGATCCTTTCAGGTTGACCCCCCTTTCTGTCAGCTCTCTCCCCGGTCTGCCGATCTACGGCACCACCACCTAGCATGTCCCTTCAGGGTGGCCTTTCTGTTCTCCTGGTGGGTTCTGTTGTTACTTGGGGGAGGAGGGGTGTTAAAAGCATAGGTGTTATCAGATTTCTGAGTCCTAGGTGTTTTTTAAGGTGTAATATTTTAACGGTGTGGAAAGTTGTCTGAGCAAACCTGGCTTCCCCCCGTAGAAGGGGGTTGGGGCCTCTCCTTCCTTCCTGGGAGCTGCTGTGTGACTGTCTGACAGAAGAGCCTTTTCCCAGAGTTCGCCCATAGCTGGTGGGAGGTGTCCTGGTTAGGAGCAGAGGCTCTCCATTTGGACCACCTCTTCTGAGGATCCAGAGCGCGTTGTAAGGCAGGTGTATGGGGTGAGGAGAGGAGAGCTGAGAATATTCTGTTTCAGAAGTTGTCTCACCAGCATTTCTGGCCAGCCTCTCTTCTGCTCTTGGAAGACTGTCGCACACTCAGTAGTTTTGCCAGGGGCACTCCTTTCTTCTTCTACTGCCCCCAAAAGAAACTGAAAGAATGTGTTTCCACTTACAGGACTTTGGGTTTGGTGGCTCAGGATGTCAGAGTGAGGAAATCGCCTCTGCTAGCCTGTTTGAAGACACTCGTCACATGTCTCAGCTTCTTTTTTCTTCAAACTGGCTAGATCCATGAGGAAAAATCATCGTTCTGAATCATGGGCATTACCCTAAATGCCTCGTTTTTATGATTTTTAGTATCAGCATGGGCACTTCTGGACTCCTCAGCAACCAGTAATCACACCAGTGGTCACACAGGATGGTGTAGTTGCGGAGATTGGGGACCCTCTGGATTAGGAGCCTTTCACTTGAGAGATGTGAACTTAGTGACGCAGGCATTAGTGTGCAGACCAGTGACTCATCCCAAAGCAGGCACCAGGGTCTTCACCCTGGTGAGGATGTAGAAGGAGACCAGTTCTCTGGGAGCCGAGGGCCCCACTAGTAACTACCCTTCCCCAACAGAAGACACCAGGGCTGAGTTCTGCCTCGTTAACTGACCGTTGAGACAATACGTCACTTAAGCCTGCTACACTCGAAAGCCTTGGATTTCTAGTTGTCACTTACTACTCCAAAAGGAAATTGGAACAAGCTTTTGAAAATGTACACGAAGTACAAACCATCGGGCCTTGAGGTGTTCTGGAGTGAGTCTTTTGGGATCTCCCCTGTCTGCCCCACCTCTGTGTGTGGACCAGCATCCCTCCGCCTGGATGGATGTGCTAAGCTGGGAGCCATTTCCACTCCCTCCCCGGCCACTTGCCTCCGCTCTCAGCTGCCTCTTTGATCATGTGGTCAGTCATACCTTCCCCAGTCATTTCCTCCCTTCAGAAATTGGAACTAAGCTATCAATTTTGACCTTCTTTTAAATGCCTTTTGTAGCATTAATTCCCTTAGATACTGAGTAGGATGAGATGGAGGGTTTTCCTTCTATCTGGGGTGATCACTATTTGGGGGGATGAATTGAGTTAAAGCATAATGCAGTCTTTTGCATCTTTTTTTGACCCGCAGCGAGTCAGAAAGACAGCCCTAGTGGTGCGCAGAGAAGGGCTCCCAGTTTGGGCCTCTCACAAGCCCGAGCAGTGATGCTGCCCGCAGGGGCCACACAGCCCCCTCTGTGCACCTGTCAATCAGCGGCCACTAGGCTCTGGGCCTCTAGGAAGCACTAGTGGCCACAGAGGGCTGCAGGTTAAAGCAGTGGATTTTGTTGTTGCTAGTGGGGATGACAGAAGTGGTGGTTTGCAAAAGTAGATTTAATATTCTTAATTTAAAAATCATAACATTTATTTTGACAGCTCCGAGAGTGATTTAAAATTTTTTTCCAAGGCATAGCTTTTAAACAGTTGAAAAACATTGAGTTTAAAAGAACATTTTTGATTGCTTGTGTTTTTCTTTTAATGTTTGCATTTTTTTCCCACAATGCCTTAAAAAATATAAAAGCTACGAAATGCTCCCTTTTAACACATAGGTACTCTTCCAGTTTCTCTTTGGACATTGGGCATAAGGCCTCACTGCCATTCACTCTGTGATCACAGCAAGAAGAATCTAGGCCCCAGTGAGCAGGTGGGATCTGATATATCAGTCTGAGAAGCTGAGCTTTATCATTAAAATTGAGCTGAAGACATCTTAATTCTGCATGGAGTCTTTCTTTTTTAATGTCAGCTGCCATCACAGAAACGCTGCTCATTCTTTTTTTCCTTACCTGCTTAGGCACAAGTAAGGAAGCCCTTTAGGCTCCAGTTTAATTGAGTAAAGATATTCTCAGGCTTACATATGAAATAGCTGGATGGGGAAGAAAGGAAGTCATGGTTTTCAAAATGAGGTCCGCAGACCAGCATCACCTGGAAACTTGATGGAAATGCACATCTTGGGCCTCCACACCAGACGGACTGAATGAGAATCTGGGATAGTGTGTGTGTGTTTGGGGGTGGGGGGCAGCATTCTGTGTTAACTAGCCCCCTTGGTGAGTCTGATGCTCCCCCAAGTTTGAGAACTAAAGATCGAAGGAGGCATCCCTGCCCACCCGCTGTGCCTCAGATACTGACAAATCTCCTTACCCAGGGTCTGCCCTGTACAGCTGTGCCCTCTGAGATTCGTTCAGCCTTCCCCTTTGTCATACCCTCCCTCCCATGCCAAGTTTACAGTCAGAGCCAAAGACACACATCTCTGTCTTTGTTTTACAGTCCTTCTCTGGCTGTCCCTCAGTGTCTTTTCTCATTCTTTCCATTTACTATTCATCCAGTGACTCTTTCTGGAGCATCTTCGGTGTATCAAGGACTGCCCTAACCTGAGAACACAGAGACGAACGGAACAGTCTGAAACCCTCAGAGGGCTTACTGTCTGGGGTGGGAAACGGACATTGAGAGACAATCCCGCCTTAAACAGAAACCTCAGATCCTATCCCCTTCAGAAGTCCCCTGGTCACCTCAGTCTGTACTAATCTCTCAGACTCCCTGCTGTGGGAGCCATTCAGAATCTGGAATTGCAGACTCCCAAACAGGTAATATCTTCTCCTGTTTCTCTGGTTCTTTCTCTTCTGAGGAATCTCCCAGTGACATGTGACTTTTGACTCTCTGCCCAGGCGGATGGTAGCTTTTGAGGGCAGGGTCCTTCCTAATGAAAGCGGCACAACTGCAAGCCAGGTTTAGTATCTGGAGAGGTTTATTCACTATTAAACTTCCTGGAAAACTCCGGCAGAGAAGTGTTCATTTGTATTTGCTACCCTTGAGTTTTGGTCTCTATTTTCAAAACTTAGATCGCTGCAGTTACTACTTGCCAAAATTTACGTTAAGCAAATAGAATGCTAGGAGTTTCTTTCTAGCAAGCTTCTTGGGGAGGGAGGGTGTTTTATCTGGACCCTTATATTAAGAGCCAGTGAATATTCAATAAAAGAGTGGCTGTGGTTAGTTTTAGGCCCCTCTGGGTGGGCAGGAAAGGGAGGGAGCGCCCACCTGACTCCCCCATGTGGGGATCTCTAACCAGCCCTGAAGCTCAGGGCCCCTTCTGGGCCTTTGACTGGAAGATTGGGTAGAAGACATGAGCTTTGGGGCCTGGGTCTTCTCAAGCCAAGGGAGGAGGCAAAGTGGGGCGCCAAGCCTCAGGGTGGCCTGGAAACCGACTTATCACAGGCCCCCTTTGGTGAACTACAGGCTACCACCCTGGTGTCCAGGTCCACCGCCAAGGGGCCTCTCGGGCAGGAACAGCAGACACCCCCTTCCCTCTTGTCAGCTTGAAGCCCCTAATGAGCTCCAGCCACTGCTCCATCCTCAGGCTGCAGCCAAGTGAGGCCTTTTAAAACGTCACCTGAGGGCTTCCCTGGTGGCGCAGTGGTTGAGAGTCCGCCTGCCGATGCAGGGGACGCGGGTTCGTGCCCCAGTCTGGGAAGATCCCACATGCCGCGGAGCGGCTGGGCCCGTGAGCCATGGCCGCTGAGCCTGTGCGTCCGGAGCCTGTGCTCCACAACGGGAGAGGCCACAACAGTGAGAGGCCTGCGTACCGCAAAAAAAAAAAAAAAAAAAAAAAAAAAAGTCACCTGCCTCTCCAGTGGCCTGAAGAGCTATTGCTGTTGTCTTAGCGCGCCCGAGGAAAAGGCTTCAGGCAGCCTGGCCCTTGGGTTCCTGCGAAGCTTGTCTTTTCTTTGAATTGTGTCTGCTCCAAGGTGTGGCGTTCACACAGCACCGAGTGAGGGTCCTTCTCACTTCCAGGAGCTGGAGGCCTCTTCTGAACGTGGGCAGACGGGACTCTCAACAGTGTGTTAAGCAAACTTTAGGAAAACTTTAATTTTTTACAAATTTTAAATTAAAAAAAAACTTTTTTTAACGTTAAGGTTCTACGTAGGAGTGTGGATTAGATTTTACTATGTTGTTTTTCACTCCTTTCTGTAAAAATGTAGATAGACTTCAGATTACAAGTCGGGATTGTGTGCATTTTGCAATCTTACTGGGTGTGTAGAGCAGTGTTGCCTCGTAAAATGAAATAGAAAAATGAAGGCAAACCTGCTTGGAGCCATACATACTCTATCATGAGTCCTTATTTACACATTTGAGAAGCGTCCAGGATTCGACTCGTCTTGCCTATTCGCGCTCACAGATTTTGCTTACATGGGCCCTCCTCTGTCCCCTTCCAGAGAGCATTACGAAAGTCTTACCAGGCTTTCCCTAAATCATTAAGATTATCACACAGCTATGACCAGCTAGATCATTCTAATTGGAAATTAGGCGCTTCTCATGTTGAAATCTCTCTGAAAAGTATCTCCATAGATCTCCCGCAGCAATGGGAATTCTGCTAAATGCCTCTAGTACCACGTGCTTTTTAAGTATTTAAGTTCTATGTGCTCAGTGATTATTTCTAGAGAAGTATGAGTTATTGGAAAAGCCCTGTTGTTTTTTCCTGTGAACAAGTCCTTAAAAGACAGCTGTGCATGAATGACAAAAAGAAAGGAAAAGTCTACGTTGTCTTTTCTAAGGGTTACTTCTCCAGAAAACCGGTAAAAATTTTAAGTGGCGATGAGCTTACTAATTTGTTTTGAGCTGTGTATTTGGTTTACATTTTGGGACAGTGCTTCTCAAACTTTCTGTGATGAAGGACGATCTTGTTTGTGTTTTCCTCCTTTATAGACTGATACTTTAGAAAAACATGACAAAAATAATGACTAGAAAAATGAAATAAGAGTACAAAAATGTAAAAATAGAAGCCTCGTTTTAAAAAATTGTATTTTTTTTTTTTTTTTGCGGTACTTGGGCCTCTCACTGTTGTGGCCTCTTCCGTTGCGGAGCACAGGCTCCGGACGCGCAGCCTCAGCAGCCATGGCTCACAGGACGAGCCGCTCCGCGGCATGTGGGATCTTCCCGGACCAGGGCTCGAACCCGTGTCCCCTGCATTGGCAGGCAGATTCTCAACCACTGTGCCACAAGGGAAGCCCTAAAAAATTGTATTTACAGAGATACAATTACTCTGTAAATCTGCTATAAAAGTTTCTAAACAATGCAGTATCTTTACTTACCTCATCATGAACTAGTAACAGTTTACAGACTGGTTCCATCTATGGACCACACTTTGAGAAACACTGTTTTAGAGTGTGTGTGCGTGTGCACTTGTGTACTCTGGCACACGTTTGGATGTATTGGGTACATTCAAATTACAGCATATAACGTAGATTATATAACAGCTTTATATGATAATTAAATGCATTTGGTGAGCTCTTTGGTAAAAATGGAGTTTTTCTAGAAGTGACATTAAATGCTTCAATTGTAAACCAATACAAATGGCATATATGTGAATACAGTTATCTGTTTCAAAACACAGTTGTCCGGTAATACTTCTAAAGCATAAAGTAGAAAGTGTTTTGTAATGTGAAATGAAGTCACCTCCTCTCTGATTCACACTCAAGTTTAAATGGGCACAGATACTTTAGATAGGAAATGTTCTGTGCAAAGTGTATATACAAATGAGGCTTTTAGCACTGAAGAGTAGGAAATGTTTCTGTCATGTGAAGCCTTAGATAAGGGAGTTGTTACTATCATACCTTCCTTGCCTTAGAGAACAGTTAATTATGGGACTGGTCTTCGGTCCTAGTGATAGACAGCCATTTTCTTAATGTTTACAAAGTGAGAGAAAGTGTTTCCTACAAGCAACTCCACATTCTTTATGAGTGTTAACAAATTCTCCAGCTGATTCTGACTTGATGGCTTGCAGCTGTCTTCATCCTTCTCTCCTGGAGACTGAGGCACGTGAAGGCAGTCACCCGGAGTGGGACCTGTGCACCGGGCTCTGTGTCCACCTGCATGTCTGTCTGCCTGGAGGGGCAGCGTGGCCTTCTTTCACAAAGCCTTGGGAGGAAGTTCTGGGAAGTTTTATTATGGTTAGCCTTATTCCTTTAGGATGAGACTCCTAATTGAAAATGATAATGAGGTGTCCGCGAAGATGTTCAGCCCCTTGAAGACCAGGCTTTAGTCCTGTGCAGGACTACCCACCTTCTGGCCGAGTGCCCAAGACAGCGTAGATGCGGGATGAGTTAAAGGATTGAAGGAGGCCATTCAGTAAAAAGCAAGTCGCCTTTAGAAGAAAAACTGGATAACTACAAAGCACTTTCTTGTGTGTGACGATATCAGAAAGAGTGAGTGGCCTTGAGGAGAGCATTAACACGTGCCTGTGGGTAAGTGGCGTAGAGGGCATAGGGAGCGAGCGTGGGCCTGGCTTGATTAGAAGCATGTCTGCTGGTCTGAACGACGGCGTAAGGACAGCTTTCTTGATTCACTGGTTGGAAAGTGAGGTCTCTGAGTCAAAGGCGGGTGGACTTGTGATTGCCGTTTAGCTGGTAGAAGTTCTGAGATGAAGGACCACTCCCCTGAAGGCACAGACAGCTGAGGGCGTCTCCACTCAGGCCAGAGCACACAAGGAGACCTCCGAGGCTGTGCGTGTCAGGCGAGATAGGCAGGAGTTAAAATCCAACCCATTCCCCAGTGCTCAAGGTCTGAGATAGGAGGTCATTGTTTCTTTGAAATCCCTGCTGGAATCACAGTAGGTATTGTTTTAAGAAATGTGTCGAGTACCCAAACAGCAATGCTTATAATCAGAGCAAATTTCTTTTAAATTAGTCCAGTTGCACTCAGGCATGGCTGCATGCGATGAAATTGAGCCATGGGAAAACTTGGGCTGGGCAATCCACCTTCCTCCACTTGATTCTAGACGGAAAAGCAGTGGCAGCTCAATCACTGTGGTCAGTTAACACAGTCCAAGCACTTCGCCACATGTCACCAAACAGGCAGAAAGGCTCTATGTGTGATGAGGAAGGAAACGGCATTTTGAAAGCACACGTGGTTCTACCAAAATTGTACATATTCCCTTTTCTCCAACTGGGTTCTTTTCATCGCTCTAGGTGTGTTCAAGCTGTAATCTATGATACCTTTACCTGTTTAGGTCATAGTATTGTCAGTGTTTTCTTGGGCTTTAAAAATAGATCTGTTTGGGGGAGGGAAGTTGAACCTGCATGGTAACGCCGTAGGCATGCGAACGCAAGCCCAGGAGCACAAAGTCAAAATCACGGTTTCCATGGTAACGTTTAACTTGTCTGTGTTGTACACATTTCTCAAGAAATACATTCAACAGACTACCCAGTGATAAAAATTGCTCCACCGGCACACAAAGGTAGATTTCCCAATGAATTCCTCTGTTGTAACCGACCCTGGGCAGGGAGCTCAAGTCCGGGTCCTGACCTCTGAATCCACGTCTTTTTTTAGGGTAGAAATTCTTTTCTGTGGGATTGATTCCATCTCCTTCCTTTCTCCTTGGCAGATATATGTTGGGGAAAGGAGGAAAACGGAAGTTTGACGAGCATGAAGATGGGCTGGAAGGCAAAATTGTGTCCCCCTCCGACGGTCCGTCCAAGGTGTCTTACACCTTACAGCGCCAGACTATCTTCAACATTTCCCTTATGAAACTCTACAACCACAGGCCCCTCACAGAGCCCAGCTTGCAAAAGACCGTGCTCATCAACAACATGTTGAGGCGGATCCAGGAGGAGCTGAAGCAGGAGGGCAGCCTGAGGCCCGCGTTCCCCGCCTCTTCGCCGCCCGCCGACCCGCTGGGCTCCAGCTACCGGGAGGCACCGCCTGCCTTCACCCACCCCGCGCCCGCGCCCTGCGAGCTGGGCGGCGCTGCGCCCCTGGAGGCCTGCCTCACCCCCGCCTCACTGCTCGAGGACGACCAGGACACGTTTTGCACTTCCCCGGCCGCGCAGCCTGCGGCCCCCGCCAGACTCGCACCTCCTGCCCTCCCGCCGGAAAAGGACAGCTTCTCCTCCGCCCTGGACGAGATCGAGGAGCTCTGTCCCACATCTACCTCCATGGAGGCCGCAGAGGCCACCACCGACGACCCGAAAGGGGACTCCGGCGGGCCCGGCGCGCAGAGACCCGAGGGGCTCCAGGACGGCCGGCCCGACGACCCGAAACTGATGGACTCCCTGCCCGGCAACTTTGAGATCACCACGTCCACGGGCTTCCTGACAGACTTGACCCTGGACGACATCCTGTTTGCCGACATTGACACGTCCATGTACGACTTTGACCCCTGCACGTCCGCGTCGGGGACATCCTCAAAAATGTCCCCCGTGTCGGCCGACGACCTCCTCAAGACGCTGGCTCCCTACAGCAGCCAGCCCGTCGCCCCGAGCCAGCCTTTCAAGATGGACCTCACGGAGCTGGACCACATCATGGAGGTGCTGGTCGGGTCCTGAGCCCCGGGGCCCGTCGCCTGCACCCCGCACCCCGACAGCTCTCCGCACTGTGCATGTACCCTTGCTTGCCTTTTTCTGAGAAAAAGAACATTCTACAAAAGGATCACACTAGTTTTTGCTTTGAGCAGAGTTGGAGTGCCTTCATCCAAGTATGACCACTTTTAATATGCTTTTTTGAGTGGTTCCTCAGAGACCTAGTACCCGGGAATAGGAAAGAATACATTTGAAGACAATGTCGCTATGTGGAATGACAAAAATAAACAGCTCAAGTGAAGCACAAGGAATAAGTTGGAAAAGCTGTAAATTGCATGTGCATATTTGTCTATTTTTTCTATAAGTTTTATTGCAAGAGGTAAAAAAAGAAAATATATATATATATTATTTAGATAATCTCAGTACCTTTTCCGGCATTTTCGCCCTGTATAGGTTGACTTGGCAATTCAGCCTTTTTAGAGGCATTAACTACTCCTCGTAAGTGTTGCATTTACATGGCTGTTTAGAAACTGCTGCCCAAATTTATTTTATATTTTTGTACAGATTCCGCAGTTTATGATATTGTTTTTCTAAAAACAAATGCTGTTTATACATATGAGATAGCTATTTTGATAGGATTTGCTCACATAGTTCCTGCAAACTTCAGATGTACAAGTTGCACTTGTACTTTTATAGAGTTGTAATGTTTTATATGTGTTCGGTGCAAAGAGAAAATTGGATCAAATCAATCCGCAGTTGATGTCCCCAGACGCGCGCGCGCGCACACACACACACACACACACACACACACGCAGCGCTTTAAGAAGGGCCAGGAGATATCACACCCAAATTTCACAAGCACCGACCCCCTGGCATGAACACCCGCCAGCACTGTGACTTCCAAAGCCAGAGCCACATCTGCTCATCAAACTTGCATTAAGCAGTTGGCGGGAGGTGGCCATGGAGCTCGGGGTTTAAGTCATGGTTCTCTTTAGCTCTCTCTCTGGAGGGGAAGGCTACCAAGTACTCATTGTATTTATGCCAAGTCTGCGCTTTTAATTGTTTTTATTTTTTTAAACAAAACCCCAGATCTTTCCCTTTTTGGCATAATTTTTATGAAGACCTGAAATTTTACACACGAACAAAATTTTATGAAAAGCAACTGACCTCTTCATGGAACTAAACCCTGTTGCGACGCTTAGGGCTCGTCAAGAAGGAACTCTCCCCCAGAAGGCATCCATCATGTCGCTCTGTTGTGTTTTCCTGCTTCCCTTCCTTAGAGCTTTCTTTCCCTCTGTTGCTAAGTGCTGAAAATGGCATCTTCATGATCACCACAGTGAGCCCAGCTCTCCTCGGCCCAGCCTAGGATGCACTCTTGTAACACGCATGGCTCCTGAACCTGGAGTTGGTCCCATTACGTCACGGCCTCCGATCTGGTTGCTTTCTTAAATCAACTGCTTTAACTACACTTTACAAGGCTGTTTTACCCAAATACACAGATAGGACTTTGTATGCATGTTCCCCTCCTCCCCCATTGCCATCCTCTCTCTGCCAGGAGAACTTGAGAACTAGCTTTTTATTCCTAGCGGTGTACATTTAATTTTAAAACGTTTGCAATGTATCATGCTTGTTGCCGAAATTGTTAATGGCCTTTCCGTTTCAGTTTTTTCTTTCTTCCAATGGTACTTTAGCTGGTTACAACCTATATTGTTGAAATGCAGGTGGCTTCTTTAGGAATAACTTTTATATTTATTTAAGAATTTTTAAATTATGGGATTTGTGTTGTTGTTGTTGTCTTTGTTGTTGGTCATTTGTCAATATTCAGTCACCAATTCTGCTCACTTCTTGCCATGGATAAAATTGAGTCTTTCTGGCCAATTAAAAAAGACAGCTTTATAAAATGGCACTTTAAACAAGCCATAGATAGTTTTATTTTTATAATACACATGGCAAAGCAAATACACTTTGATGAAGGAACTGCTCATCTAAGCAAAAGATTCGTGTATGATATGATTAAATCTCTCTACGTTCTGATTTACTCACCCCCCCCACCCCCTCCCGCCAACTTGAATGTGTTTTTAAAGGCTAATTATCAACTCAGACGAGCAGTGAGAAACCGATCAAACTGCACCGTTCTCCAGCAAGCACCCTCCACCGGACACCTCTTACTACTGCAGATGTGTCATTCCCTTTGATAGGACCAGGGACCATGTAGTTAAGGTGAGGGTTGTGGTAGATGCTTCCGGTGTCACCGTGCCTGTCCGTTTGAAGGGCTTCCTTTTCCTGTAGAGAACAAGTCCGCCCAGGCTCCATGCTTCTGCTAACTCAAGGACCTGGCAGACTCTCCACATGCCGCCTGCATACACATACGTGTACATGCACAATAGTGTTGATTATTCCGGACAATAACAGGGTAAGGCGGCTGATTTGCCATTGTTGAAAACTGATTGATAGTAACTTAGAACAACTGTACTTCGGTTGGATTAGTAAATCGTGTGTTTAAACAAATCCCATATGTTGGGCAGCAGTTCAAATAAGCACAGCGAAGTGTTGCCCACACGTGGTTCTCTGACTCTCCCGCGTTTATAAGGCTGGGCTTCAGGATCAAAAACAAAAACCCCCAACAGCAGCGCGCAAATGCTTTTTAATTCTCTGGACACCCTCACCGTAAATTCTTGATATTCAAGGTCTAATGAGGAAGACGTGGGGAATTAGTGGCCCTGTTTCAAAAGAACAAAACCATCAAGTGTTCCAGTTATCTTTGTGTCTTATTTTTACAAAGTGATGTCCCGACAGGGAAGAACGTGAGCCTGTGTGTGATCTCCAAGTCCCAGCTTGAGTGTGGGACGTGCTTCCAGATGCCACCCGGCAGCAGTGCCTTCCCGTTTCTAAAGGACATCCTGTGGCATTCAGAGTCAGGCAGGCAGTTTGAGGTGCCTTTACGAGAGGGACAGAGAGACATGCTGGGTGGGGCTGGGAGAGGACAATTATTGACAGTGATGTGCAATGAAGTGACAAGATGAGAGCAGAATAATAAGAGCTTTGAATTTGAAGTGATTTTTTTTCATAAGTTATTTATTCCTTTTTTTCTGTGTAAATATATTTATTTTACTGTGGAGCTCTAACAACATCTGGATCGTAACATGTGCAGAATGTATGTAGGAATTTATTCTCCTGTAGGAATGTCAATCTGTATTAAAAGGGGGTCCGAGCCAGACCCCTGGGTCTTCTCATCGTATGCACAGTCCACGTTCATTTTTACTCTCTCCTCTAATATGGGTCGATTTGAAATATGCAAAAGGTATGGATGAGGAATGTTTTAATACCTCCAAATTTTTAAGAAAATCAAGCATCAAAGGGTTGATATTTTTTAAAGTTTTTCTAGTCGCACTTTCTCTCTTTATGACAGAAGGGGCATCCACACCGACGCCCTCGCTCACACCAAAGGGTGAGAGCTAGCCACAGCCGCCTCCACCGGAGTGTCTTTCTCAATTGTGCTGTTTATTGCCATAGCCCCTTGGAGTGTCCCAGCTGCCCTGAGATCGATCAAGGAAATTCCTTAAATAAATAAACTCCAAAGAGCCAAAGTGTCAACTTACGGATCATTTTTAAAGCTTAAATTTATTAACCACCTTTGTGGTAAACAATGAATTATGAATCCGCAGGGCAGCCTTCTCAAATGACAGGTGCAAAAAATAATAATAAGAGAGAGAGAGACTCTACTTTGTGCAGCGATTGTTATTCTCTGTATGAATTGTCTTAATTTCAAAATCTTGCTGTTACAAATTGGACCTTTATATGCTTTCTGAAAATAATTGAAAAGAGCATATTTAACCTGTTTCGGCTGGAAATGGTTGACTTCCAGTAACTGCCAACGGCAGTGAGGTGTGTGCGTCCTGCTTATGTACCGTTGTTTTCAGGGCTTCTAAGAATAAGTCTGAATGGTTCTTGAGAATTAGCCAGGATCAAATGCTCTTGCAAGCAAAGCCAATAAAAATTTTGGACGTCTTTTGGGGATAACAAGTTTGGAAGGGAAGTCGGTCCATACGAGCAAACAACCAAGATTTGGAAAAGATGTACATAGTGACATGTTTGGTGCATGGTTTTTGAGGAGGGCTTTTGTCAAACAGGAGGTGTAACCTTTCCCCCACAGACCTGAGAGCTGTGCCTTTTCTATGCAATATTACTAGACGTTACATCGGAACCCAGATGGTTGTATTCACATGTAGGTTTGGGCTGTAATCTAAACAATTGGACAGATTAAATGTACATGGAAATGAGCAGTCTTACTTTTGTAGTTTTATATTATACAATAAACAGTTAAAAGATGAGAGAGGCGTGTTTGCAGTTTCCTTCTGCCCGGAGCACAGCCAGCTCATGTGTCACCGTCTGCCCACGTCAGGGAACGGTCTGCCCGCGGCTTCTGCTGGAGTTGGTGCTGTCACCCGCCCCCTGTCTCTCACTCTCAGGAGCACTCTTCTCTCTCGGTTCTCCCCCTGCCTCTTGGGCCCTTCTCGGACCTCCTCCCCCAACTCTTACTAAACACTGGGTGGGGGGGTGTTCCAGCTCTTTGCTGAGCCTCCACTCCTGCTTGCTTTCCCGAGGGCACCTAATCCACTCAGGACTCTGAAAACGTATTTCCAGCCCCTACCTCTCTCCCAGGCTCTGGACTTGGTATCTGCCAAGCTTTGCCATCTCACGCTCAGTGGGTCTAAACCAGCCTCGTTCCCCCACGGGGCTGGGCCTTCCCCTTTGGGCCTCTCTTTGGCCTCATCACCCTTCTCCCAGGTGTGATTCCGCCGCCTCCTTTCCGAACTTACCACAGCTTCTTCCGCAGCCCGGACCCTCTTCCCCCCTCGCCTCCAGTTATTGCATCTGCTTCCTATCTGCTCTTCACTGCCACCTGCTTGTTTCTCTAACATCCTTGTTGCCCCCCCACTGGTATTCCACAGCACCGGTGGTTCACGAATTTGTTGCACATCCTCCAGCAGCCCGACCCACATTTCCACAGTGCGGCTCCCCACCCCTCCCACCATCTTCCACAGGGTCGTGGAGGAGATCCTGGGGAGTCTCCTTGGCAGCGGGGCCGTCTCTGAGGGCATCGTGTGATCTAGCCTCACCTCCTCCGGGCAGTTCCGGGCCACGATACTAGCTGGTGAGGGAATGGGGCTGGAAAATGAGGGTTCCGATCAGTCAGCAGTGGAATATGGTGGCAGAGCGGGGAGCGTTGGGGAGGTATTATAGGTTGAATTGTGTCCTCCGAAAAAGATCTGTTGAAGGTCTAACCCCCAAGACTCAGAATGTGACCTTAATTCAGAAATAGGGTCTTTACAGAGAAATTAAAGTGAGGTTACTCGGGTGGGTCTTAATCCAATGACTAGTGTCCTTATGAAAAAAAAAAAAAAGGCGGGGTGGGGGGAGATTTTGACACATACAAGCACAGAGAACACCCTGTGAAGACGAAAGCAGAGATCAGGGTAACATGTCTACACCCAAGGAGCACCAAAGGCTGCCAGCAAACCACCAGAAGCCGGGGGAGCAGGCTGAACAGAGTTCTTCCTCACAGCCCTCAGAAGGCACCAGCCCTGCTGGCACCTCTGTTTCCGACTGATGGCCTCCAGAACAATCTATTTCTATGGCTTAAGTCGCTCT
The DNA here is from genome assembly GCF_003676395.1 of Aethalodelphis obliquidens. Taxonomy (NCBI): domain Eukaryota; kingdom Metazoa; phylum Chordata; class Mammalia; order Artiodactyla; family Delphinidae; genus Aethalodelphis; species Aethalodelphis obliquidens. The sequence continues at coordinate 9,825,668 of NW_020837984.1, read as the reverse complement.
GTGGTACTTTGTTACGGCAGCCCTAGCAGACTAACGCGGGGAAGAAGAGGCTGAGCTCAATCCAGACATCCCGATGGAGATGCTCGTTAGGCCGCTAGAAATAAGAGGCTGTTTCTCAGTGGAGAGGTTTGTCTCTGGAATATGAGCGTCTGCTATTAATTAGAGATAGAGCTTTGGCGGCTCGTTCAATCTCTCTGTGCTTGTGAGGAGGAGATACAGCCATGGCTCCTAAATCTCTTTGAACATGTTGACGGTGCGATAAAAGCGCAAGCCGTGGATGTCGTCTCTCCTCACATGCCTCCAACCGCACCTAGTGCATAGTAGGCACTCAAAACATTTGTTTAATTAAAAACAAACAAAAAAACCCTGTGGTTCCTCCTCTACAGCAGGAGGGAAGCACAGAGCGTGGTCTTCCTTGTTTGGGTCCCAGGCCCACTCCCGTCCGGCCCTCTGGACGCCCCCATTGGCAGCACACTGCATGCCCTTGCTTGTCCCCCCAGTTCAGCTTGTAGATATTCTACCCATCACTCCCAGGCCGAGCTCAAGCGTCTGTCCATGAAGGCTCCTCTTCTTCGGGACGGCTCTGCCTCTGCAGAGGCACTTAGCAAGCCGTGCCATGTCTCTGGCTAGCTGTGCAACTTTGTTTCCTGTGCTACCCCCCTGCTGCTGCTCTTTAGAGAGCAGTTCAGAGAGATTTAGGAGCCATGACTTTATCTCGTGATGTTCATCTTTGTCAGAGGTCGGCAAACTTCGGCCCTTGGGCCAAATCCTGCCCACTGCCTGTTTGTGTGAATTTTATTGGAACACGGCCGCATTCATTTATGTGTGTATTATCTATGGCTGCTGTCCTACTACAGTGACACAGAGACCGTAAGGCCCTCAAAGACTAAAATGTTTGCTCTTTGGCCTTTAACAGAAACAGTTTACCAAACCTTGATCTTTGCAAACCATGCAATGCTTAGAACAGGGTCTGACCATAGTTGAGACCAGGCCAGACTTGCTGTGCTCAGGGGCTTACACAGACTGGGACGTCTGGAGAGGGGTCTGGAAAGCGAGTACAGTACAGAGGTGAGGGCAGGGATCCCAAGGACAAAGAGTGCGAGGTGGGGATGCGAGGGTCCGAGAGGGCGGAGGAGCCAGAAAAGCCCCGCGAGGATGGACATCTTCAGAGCGCTTAACACCTAGGAAGGAAAGGGCCCCATTTTACAGATGTGAAAGCTGAAACACAGAGAGGGGAAGTGATTCTTGTTTAAGGGGGGCGAGCATAGCATGGAGGTTCAGAGCTTGGCTCTGTAACTGGACCACCTGAGTTTGAAGCCTGGCTCCATCATTGACAGCCTGTAACCTTGGGCAAGTTCCCGAACCTCTCTATGCCTCAGCTTTCTCATCTGTTAGATGAGGGTAGTAAATGAGCTTATCTCATGCAAGGATAGGGATTAAAGGAGTCCATACATGTAAAGCACTTATAACAGTTCTAGGGAATTAAAACAAGACGTCCACAAATGTTGGCTCTAGCTAACCTGAGAGCGGCAAGGCTAAAATCCAGGCCTCCCCTTGGTGTGGGGTCTTAGGTTGGGCCATTAAGCAAACCTGGGGCATCTTAATGCTGAGGGCACGTTTTGTGGGACCACCACCATTTCCACACTTGTGGTCATGACTCTCAGCTATGTATTTACTGAGGACACTGTGCTCCAAGCTTGTGTGGCAATCTGGGGTCCCAGAGTCCCTATTGTCTCCTCTGTCTTTGCTTTTAATGTATGTTTGCTCCTCCTGGAAAGGAATCTTAACTGAAGGTGGAGATTCCGGATTACCACTTCCCGAGCACTCACACGAGCCAGACACCACTGAGTGCCGTGTATGGGATCTCGTGGACTCTGCCCGGGCCCTTTGAGGTTTATCTTACCACCTCTGCTTTACAGAGGAGGGAGTCCAGACTCAGAGAGGCTAAGCAACCGCCCAGAGGTCACACAGCTGGCATGTGGCAGAGCTGGGATTGCAGGCCAGGCCTCTCTGACCCTTATAACCCCTTCAGCACACTCTCCCGTCACCCATCCTCGCTCCTGGTGTCATCCAAGTCCACCTGCAGGCTGCCGGCTGGAGGCTGAGCAGGTGTCCCAATCCAAGCTTCACCTCTGTCACTTGCCTGACCTTGGGCAAGCCACTTCACCCCTCTTCTTCTCCACAGGGGCATGGCTCCCTCCTGGCACACTGAAGCATTAGCCAGTGGGACAAGAGAGGAAGATGTCCCAGTGGGACCAGCAGTGAACCAGGACCTGGGACTGCTCTTACAGGGCTGAAGTCTCTGTGTGACCTTGGGTCGGCTACTTCCCCTCTCAGGGACTCAGTTGGCTGGGTGGCAAAGGAAGGAGGCACACGCATGCCACATGCTTCGGGCCATGGTTCTTCTTGGCTGCAAGCTGGAAGCATGGGGGCCTCCGCCAGCATCTCTGGGCACGGAGCCCTAGGCCTCGGGATCTTATGGAATCGCTCAGGTGGGAGGAGAGCTGCTGCTCTAAGTCCCCCAGTGCCAGCCTTCCCGGCTGCTGGTGTGCAAGACCGGGAAGGCACACACACCGTCCCCGGAGCTGGGAATCCCCTTGCGGCAGGCTGGCTGTCCCAGTCCCACAGCCCGCCCCTGCTTCCCTCCCTCCCTCCCTCCCTCCCCTGGCAGGCGGGGAAGCCAAGCTGCCAGCTGCTAGCAAGGCCTATTGTTCAGCAGTGACAAGAAATGGTTGCAGGGGCCCAGACCCGGGAAGGGCTGGAGACAGAAAGGGGGAGGGGCGGGCCGAGCTGGGGAAATGTCTTCGAGGGGCCTTGGCTGCCTGGAGAAGCTGGAGCACAAACACCCCCAGCAGACTTTTTCACACTTGTCTTCCCGGGATGTCATCACTGGAGGATGTGCGTGTCACTGTTTTTGTGTGTTAGTGTTACCGCGTCAGGCTGCCTCTAGAAAAGGATTTATGGTCACTTGTCTCCCAGCTGAGCGCTGAAAACAGTGCCAGGTGGCCAAGTGCTTTGAAAATGGTGTTGTTCGAAGTCAGTCCAATCCACGCGCTCATGGGAAATACCGCCTTCCTGGGCCTGGAGACGTTCCAGGGATCCTGGACATTTGTGTATAGCTTAATGGTGTAGGAAGCATTTCACATACATTTGTGCTGTTTGATTCTCGGGACGACTCTGGAGAGGGTGGCAATGGAGGGAGGCTGAGCTTGCTTGGGGAAACTGAGGCACACGGAGAGGCAGGGCTGCAGACCCAGGCTCTGGACTCCTAAATTTATTACCTTCCGGTGCTTCAGAGCTTAAAGAAACTGACCAGAAACTTAATTATGAAAAATAATGGTCAACGGCCAGCCATGGAGCTAGAAGTTACAAATCCCTTGGAGCTTTGTAACAGACTCAGTGGGAACTGAAGTTATTCAGAGCTTCTGTTCTGTCCTTTCTAGTGCAGTAGCAGGGCCCTGAGCTGGGGAGGGCTTAGGAAAAATGAGGTAGGGCAGGACTGGTCAGGGAAGGAGGTGGGAGTTTAAGTTCAATGGGAAGTTGCTGGAGGGCCAGGAAGTGGCCTGATTCATGTTTAGAATGAATTTGAAATTTGAAATAAAAAATATGAAACCATTCACATTAACACTATATACTTAGGTATGAATCTAACAAAATATGTACAAAACTGATATGAGGAAAACTACAAAGCACTGATGAAACAAATCACAGAAGATCTAAATAAATGGAGAGATATTCCATGTTCATGGAGAGGAAGAGTCAATACTGTTTAGAGCTCAGCTCTTCCCAACTTGACCTATAGATTCAACACAGTCCCAGTCAAAATCCCAGCAGCTTAGTTTGTGGACATTGACAAACTGATCCTAGAGTTTACGTAGAGACGCAAAAGACCCAGAACAGCCAACACAATAGTAAAGGAGAAAAACAAAGTTGGAGGCCTAACTACCCAACTTCCAGACTTACTATAAAGCTACAGCAATCAAGACAGAAATCACAGTATAGGAAAAAGAATAAACAAATAGATAAACGGAATAGAACAGATTGCCCAGAAGTACACACACACAAATACAGTTAACTAATCTTTGACAAAGGAGCAAAGGCAATTCAGTGGAGACAGGATAGTATTTTCAACAAATGGTGCTGGAACAACTGGCCATTCACACACACACGCACACACACTAAAAGAATCTAGACAAAGGCCTTATACTCTTCACCAAAATTAACTCAAAAGAGATCGTAGACTTACGTGTAACACGTGAAACTGTTTAAAACTTCTACAAGATAACACAGGATAATCTAGGTGATCTTGCATTTGGTGATGACTTTTTAGATAAAACACCAAAAGTATGACCCATGAAAATTATAAATTGGACCTTATTAAAATGTAACATCTCTGCTCTGCGAAAGACACTATTAGGAGAATGAAAAGAAGCCACAGACTGGGAGAAAATCTTAGCAAAACAAAGTAAACAGTCCAAGTCCAATTAAAAACGAGCGAAAGATCTGAACAGACACCTCACCAAAGAAGATATACGGATAACAAGCATATGAAAAGTGGTCAACATCACATGTAATTAGGGAATTGTAAATTAAAACAATAATGAGGTACCACCACACACCCCAAAACACTGACAACACCAAATGTTGGTGAAGATGTGGAGCAACAGGAACTCTCATTCATTCTTGGTGGGAATGCAAAATGGTACACTTTGGAAGACAATTCGGCAGTTTCTTAAAAAGCTAAGGATACTCTTACCATATGATCCAGCAATCATGCTCATAGATATTCATCCAAACAAGTTGAAATATAATGTCCACACAAAAATTCAGCACACAAATATTTATAGCAGCTTTATTCATAACTGCCAGAAACTGGAAGCAACCAAGATGTCCTTCAATAGGTGAATGGATAAACAAAACGTTTATTGATGCCGAAAGCTCAGCCTCTCTGTACATCAGTGCCGAATCAACTCTCTGAGATAGAGTTTTGGGTGAAGCACCCCAAGCTCTGGTCTGCCTCAGGACCTTTGCATTTACTGTTCCCTTCCCCTCTATCTTTGTATTTCATTGAACCCTATGAAATGACTATTTTTGTAGATTAAAAAAAGGTTAAATATCAGGATTCCTAATATATCTTATTCCTTCTCATCCTCCAAATCTCAGCTCAGATGCCACCTCCTCAGAGTGGCCCTGAATGACCATCCCACTCCCAAGTAGGCATATCACTCTGTTTTATTTTCTTAGTAGCATTTATTACCATGTGAGGTTATCTCATTTATTCGTTTGCTTTCTCCTTCTCCTTCTCCTTCTTCTTCTTCTTCTTCTCCTTCTCCTTCTCCTTCTCCTTCTCCTTCTCCTTCTCCTTCTCCTTCTCCTTCTCCTTCTTCTTCTTCTTCTTCTTCTTCTTCTTCTTCTTCTTCTTCTCCTTCTTCTCCTTCTTCTCCTTCTTCTCCTCCTTCTCCTCCTTCTCCTCCTTCTCCTCCTTCTTCTCCTTCTTCTTTCTCCTTCTCCTTCTCCTTCTCCTTCTCCTTCTTCTTCTTCTTCTTTTCTCTCCTGTAGTATATAAACCTCCTGACAGTAGGGACCTTGTCTTGGTCAATAAGCTTCTCAGAGAACAGATGGTCTGGGGACCCCAGATAATTGTACCACCCTAGGGAGGGGGAAGCTACCCCACTGCCCCTGAAATTTGACTGATGTCATATTTCCAGCCAGCTCTCTGGTTGGGAACAGAGCCTGATTTACCTGACAGAACAATAGGGAAACATGATATTTTCCCCTTATGTGTTGAGGGCCAAGTTCAAACCCTCCTCCGTTGGTAGAGTGGAACAGCAGCATGGGCTGGAGGCAGAGAGGACTGGGTGGGAACCAGCTTTGCCCCAGCTACCACCTCCTCCAGCCTGTCCCCCCGTAACAATAGAATAGCTTTCCTTACACTTACCATGTTTCCTCAGCTCCTACTCTGATGCACAACCTTTAGTGACTCCCTATTGCCATAAGGAAATATGCAAACCCCTTTTCAGGCTTTCGAGGCCCTGCTTTCTCGCATCCCACTGACTCTTCCAAAAGTCCCCTGCCTAGGACACCCTCTTTCCTCCCTACCTCCCAGGCCCTTCCCATCCTCTGGAGTTCAGGCACACCTCTGGGAACCTTCCCTGACTGCCTGTGCTCACAGGCTCCTGTGCCCCCCGCCAACCCCCCCGCCATTCGTTTGCTCAGCTCATGGGGTTTCGAGGATTGCTGGGGCCTGTTTCAGAGCTCAGGCTCCAGAAGAACAGGGACTGAGTCCAGGGAGTGTGAGCGCCAGCTGGCTGCAGAGTGTGACTTGTTGGAAGGGGAAGGAGGGGAGACTGAGGGGCCTCCCAGTGGGAGAGGACCTTTGTCTCCTCCTTGGTGGGTCCAGACCCCTAAGAGCACACCAGCTCAGGAAGCTGGGCCACAGTGCTCTGGAGAGGGGTCCATGCAGCCGTCCCTCCTTCCCTTCCTCTCCCTCCCCCAGTGTGGAGCCAGCCGAGTTGACTAAAGTGGCAGGAAAAATGTCCCCCAACCCTTCCAAGCTGCTGCACATCTGTGCCCAGACAAAGCCAGCTATTAATCCTAGCTTTTGTGTGAGTGTTTGGGTGTTGAATTCCACTTGGATCTGCCAGCCTTTGGAAGGGGAGATTGGAGGGGATTTAGTGACAACAAAAGGAACCCACTGAGGGGAATGGGAGGGGGCCAGGGGAGCTAAGAAACCCAAGTGCATTCACTCTGAGCCTGGTGAGGGCTCCTGGGAGCCCAACTTCAGCCAGAGCCTAGCAGGGCTCCCAAATTCCCAGGGTCTGAGTCACAAAAAGAGGCCACTCCCCAGGAGAAAAACACCAGCTTCACGGGCCTGCTGTCCACTCCAGATGCTGTCTGGGCCTCGGCCCCAGCCTGACAGGGCCTGTGCCCTGCCCCGGTACCGCCTCTTTCAGACTGGGGCAGCCCACTGCCCAGGGAAGTCCAGGATGGAGGGAGACAGGAAATAGGGAGCAGGCAGAAGCCCCAGGGACTGAGTCCAGATCAGGGAGCGCCTCAAAGTCCCCAGGAGTCCCCAGCCAAGTCAACCGCACAGCAATAAGGGCCGAGGGCCTGAGGCACTGGGCTGCCTAGTTGCCTGGATCCGGTTCTCCCGAGGAGCCCTTGGACACGTGGTCCCAGCCAGATGCTCAGCCTCCAGGGACTCCTGTTCCCACAAACCCTAACTCTGGCTGAGGCATCAAACCCTCAGAATAGCCCTGGACAGGGTCATGGTGTGTGTGTGTGTGTGTGTGTGTGTGTGTGTGTGTGTGTGTGTGTCTTAGAATGTCCAGTAATTCTGAGGGGGAAGACCTGCCGCCCCAGGCAGGTGTTATTTGACTAGTTTATGTAGCAGAAGCTCTGATCTCATTGCTAGATTAATAAGCGGCCTGAGGTGTGAACTGAACCCCACCCGCCAATCTGCCCCTGCCCCTCCTGCTTTGTGAATTTCACTTTTTAAAATGCGCTCCCCATCTGTGGCTGTTTGACCCCCAAAGGCTCACCAAGCTGTGGAGCTGTTGTCTGACACAGTGAAGTACAAGTTGTTTTAACTCTGTGTGGTGCGGAGACATACCCCGAGCTTCCTCCGCATTTCTCTACCTTATCTGAGATGTCTCGTCATATTCATTCATTCATTCAATAGTTGACTGAAGTACTGCTCTGCAGGCCAAGTTCTGCTTTAGCTGCTGGGCAGGAGATGCAAAATGTGGCTGCCTGCTACAACGAAGGTTCCGGGCTTAATGAATGATTTTCTAGTGGTTATTAGCACATCCACAGATGTTTTAGTCTACCTTAATTAACTCTAGAAATAAAAGGGTGAACTCGAATCATTCGTTCATTCATTCCCTCACTCATTCAGGAGAGGTGAAGTCAGGCTGGCCCACCAGGTCCTCTGTACTAAAAACCCCAAATGTTCTCCCAACTCTCTCCTGGTCTTTGGGGAAGGGGATTTCACAGGTGCTATAAAGGCTCTCTCCTCCTGGCACTGTTTCTGGTGGACCTGGTCTCCGGCAGCCCCCCTCCAGAGGCGAGTGAAGAATAGGTGGGCCATGTGCTGCCTCCAGGACGATGGCCTCCTCTGGGTCAGTGAGCGGGCGCAGCTTCTCCAACTCCGGGATGGAACCTTCTGGAAGCCAGAAAGCCACTCCATTCCTGGTTTTGTCAGAGAGCACCTGCACTGTTGCTGAGGAGGCTCCCCGAGGATGGGTGAGAGACCCCGGCTGCTGCACTGCTTGCAGAACCCCATACCCGGGGACACCTCGCTCTGCACTGGGTCCCGTCCATAGGGGCTTCCCGCCAGGTTGACAGCGAGGGCCTTGGAGGCACAGAGATGGTCATGGGAGTTGAGAGGATCGGTGACTGCAAGTGGTTTTTAATCCCTTTGTCCTACATTGTAAGGGACGGGGGTTGGGGGCGGCAAGATGAGTCCACAGGCCTTGGGCGGCACTGACGCATCCGCACGTGGACTGCGATAAATGGGGTTACTACTGTGGGGGGAAGGTCAAGACAGGTACTGGTCTGCGGGCATCTAAGGATGGGGTGTGGAGAAGGGCTGGGGTCGGGAGACCTCACCAAGTGCGGCTCGCAGGTAATCGGTCCTGGCGCAGAGACTAGGCAGGCCCTTCTGCATTCTGTGGCTCTGGGGCTCGGCTTCTCTCTCCAGTTTTCCTCCCAAGATGGTCGCAGGACCTCAGTGAAGGTCACGACCATCAGAGGCTCCCTGTGTGTATCTGCCCACCCCTGGGGCAGGAAGGGTCTGGCTTCCCAAATCAGTAATGATCAGAAGTACCATTTATTGAGTGCCACATGCCAGGTGACGTGCTAAGCTCTTTACGTTGCATTAGCTCTGTGAAGACTTGCAACCACCCATGAGGTCAGCACTATTATTATTCCCACTTTATAGCTGTGCACACCGAGGCTTAGAGAAGTTAAGGACCTGACCCAAGATCGAATAGCTAAATGGAGGTGGAGCCAGGACTTCAAAACCTGGGCTCTACTCTATTCTGATGGGGATCCCTAAGACCTCTGGATCTTCGACTTCCCCAGGGCCACCTCCCTCAGCCATTTCACAGCCCAGCAATGTGGAAAAGGCCTGGAAGAGGAGGAAAAATCCAGTTTGAGCCTCTAGTTTGGCCTCTTGGTCAAAGGTGAGATGCAGTGAAGAAGATGAGTGGTCAGCAGATTATCTGGAGCTTTTATTGCTCCAGGATGACCCCTCTCCTCTCAGACGAAAACAGATTAGCAGATTCTGCTCTTGAAAGTAAAATTTTAAAATGAAAAGTTTTTTTTTTTCCTTTTAACAAAAGCAAAGCCAGAAAATACAGAGACAAAAATAAACATGTAAAATGCCTTTCTATTACTCAGAGGTGATGACTGCTAAAACCTTGCATATATTTTTGTCAATATGCAAATATTTTGTCAATATGCACTTTCTAAGTGCAGACACATACACGCACATGCTTTTTCACACTATATTTTTAACAGAGTAAAAATGGTATTATTTGGAAACTGCTTATTTTTTTTCACTCAGTAATTTATCTAAACATCTTCCTAAGTAGGGACATATTTATTCACCCACTATATCATATTCAACAGCTGTGTGGCATTCTATTCTACGGCTGTACCGTAATTCGTTGAACTAATCTCCTAATGGTAAGTATTTAGGAATTTCTACTTTTTGTTCCTGCTGTGATCAGCAGCTTGAGTTAAAAATCTCAGTACATCCTTATGTAGAACCTTGAAGTGAAATTAATGAGTCAAAAGGTGTGTGTGTTGCCCAAGAGCCCTCAGGAAAGGTTGTAGACATTTATTTTCATATTCAGAGACCCCTGCCCCTGCCCCACCCAGTGCCTGCAAGCGTGCGCGCGCACACACACACACACACACACACACAGTGTTGCTATTTCTGGAATATTCTTGCATTTAAAAAACAGGTTGACAATTTGATACATGAAATACTATCTCATTATTGTTTTATTTAGCATTTCTTTCATTATTAATTGGGGTCAACAGTTTTCATGTGCCTATTAGCCACTTTTATTTCTTCTCTCAGTTGCCCGTTCATGTCCTTTGTCCATTTTTCTATTGGATACTCTTCTTTTAGCACAGTTGTCCTATTTAGGTGAGTAGTTCTCAACCCTGGCATATTAGAATCACCCGGAGGACTTTAAAGAAAGAAAGAAAAAGGGAGGGAGGGAGGAGTGAGGAGGGAAGAATGACAAGGGCAGGAAGGAAGAAAGGGAAAAGGCCCCATCCCTGAGTAAATATTTGGTGGAGCCTGGGTTTCAATATTTTTTAAAGTGTTCTCGTGCTTCTAATTTGCAGCCATGGCTGAGACCCTTGTTATAAATTAGATTTCTCCCACGGTCTGGCTCCAAATGCTTTCATCGCAGAATCTATTTTCATTTCTTTGACACCCAGTTTTCTCTTGTGAAAAATGGGCAGCAGAACTGGGAAGCAACACAGCACCCTCATCCCAAATTCTATAAATCCCATTGAGGAGGCTGGAGTTTCAGGAAAGAGGGTGAGGAAGACACTGCGGTCAGGCTCTCTGACAGGCGGATTGGAAAAAATTAAAAATGCTCACTCAGGCAATTAGACTTTCCCTGAAGACAGCCTGAGCCCTAAATGGAGGGGACAAAGCTGGTGTTCTTCAGAACACGTTTGCTTCTCTACTGCACCCGCCTTCAGATGCACAGCAATCTTGCCCTCTCTGGGGCTTCAAGGTGTAGAGTTAAAGTCTTATCTGAGGCATTTCATCTCCTTTCAGATGTCAGCAGGAGACAGGAGGAGTGCAGCCGGGGAATCAGGTCCTTCAGGAGGGAGCCATCCCCCTGGCACCCAGGCCTGCCCTGGGGATGGGACGGATCCCTGGGTCGGTGCAGGGGCTGCCTCCACCACCTCTAGTCCTCTCAAGGGGGTTATGACATGCTCAAAACAAACTTGAGTACCGTTAAAGCTCAAAGGCTCTGTCCCCTTCCCCCCATCATAGTGCAGGGCGCGCAGGTCCCACCTGGGGGACAGGATGGGATGAAAGGGTCTTTCTGGTGAATCAGGCAGGAAGGTCCTTGGAAACCCCCAGGCTGGCTTGGTGCCACTCCAGGTCGGGCACACGGAGCACAGCAAACGTGAGCCTTCCCGCCACCGCCGCTGCCGCTGCGCCCGAAGGTGGTAGAACATGTGCCTCTGCTTGAAACCTGGCCCACCTGGTGCCTGTGTGTGAACCCAAGCCTCTGCTTCTTCATCTGTAAAATGGAGTTGGATGCTGATGTTCAGGGCTGCCGAGAGGACTAAAAAAAGCGGTATGTGGGGCTTCCCCGGCACAGTGGTGGCGCAGTGGTTGAGAGTCCGCCTGCCGATGCAGGGGACACGGGTTCGTGCCCCGGTCCAGGAAGATCCCACATGCCGCGGAGCGGCTGGGCCTGTGAGCCATGGCTGCTGGGCCTGCGCGTCCGGAGCCTGTGCTCCGTAACGGGAGAGGTCACGACAGTGAGAGGCCTGCGTACCGCAAAAAAAAAAAAAAAAAAAGCGGTATGCGGCACATTGCAGGTCCTCAGTAAATGCCAGGAGCTCTCCGTGCCTGCCCCTCCACGCCCTTTCCCTACCCTCGCCTGTCAGAGCTGAGGGCTCCAGTTGAGCTCAGGAATCTCCAACCCCTTTTTCATCCCCACGGCCCGCACTTATTCCATTTCTTAGGGACAGGGAAGGCGGCCCTGCCTACATGGTCCCCGGGCTCCCAGCGCTGAGCGGAGCTTGCCCCGGAAGCTGCACCCCTCCGCCTGTGCCCAGACTGCGCCCAACCTCCCTGCCTTCTCTCCTACCATCTCCTTGAGAATCCCACGCCTTTGCACTTTCCTGCCCAGACTTAACCAAAACACGTACTGTAAACCTAATATTTATTGAGCACTTACTTTGTGCCAGGGACCAAGCTTCATCTCCATTACCTTATTAATTGTTCACAGGAAGATTTTTGTTACCCCATTTTACAGATGAGGAAAGTCAGACTAGTTCTTTGTAAAGTCACAGGGCATTAGAGAACTGGATTCTCATGCCACCATGCTGTGTTTGGTATCATATACACTGACTGCCTATGTGCCTGCCCCAAGGAGCTTAAATTCCAGCAGACGTTCTCTCTCCCTCCCCTCAGCTCCCACTGCATCTTGCTCTGCTCCCTCTTCACCATTTATCCCACCCTGCCTTGCATTGCTATTTTCTGGGTACCTCTCATCTCCTTTGACCATGGGTTCCCCCAGGACAGAAAATGTGTCTTTGTATCTTCATCTTTGAGTCTGGCACAAAGCTTAGAACACTGTAGGTTCTTAAATTATGTTTCTAATTCTAAAGTAACGTGTTCAGTATAGAAAAAACAAAAAAAAGGAAAACACAGAAAAAGTAAAGCAGAAAAGAAATATCACCTATGATCCCACTACCCAGAGAAAACTATTGTTAATATTTAGGGAAATTTCCTTCCAGTCTCTCTCTCTCTCTATATATAGTATTTATAGATATATAGTTTTTATTCTGCATAAAGTAGACATTTACAATACCATTTTCTATGATGCTTTTTTTAAAGTACTCTTTGCTTCTGACTTTTTTTTAAAATATGTATTTTATTAATTTATTTGGTTGCACCAGGTCTTAGTTGTGGCAGGCGGGCTCCTTAGTTGTGATGTGAGAACTTTTAGTTGCGGCATGAATGTGGGATCTAGTTCCCTGACCAGGGATCGAACCCGGGCCCCCTGCTTTGGGAGCACGGAGTCTTAGCCACTGCGCCACCAGGGAAGTCCCTATGATGCTTTTTTACCTTATATCATGAGCAATTCCCACATCATTAGAAATTCTTTGGAAATGGTGTTTTTTGATGGCTGTAGAGTGTTCTCTCCTGTGCTGGTGCCCCTCCTGTTTAAATCACTCCCATAAACAACTCCAAATGTTGTGGTTCATTTACAGCCCCTCTGATTATTCCCAGAGGAGAAATACCTGAAGTGGAATTGCTGAGACAAAGAGAAAGGATATTTCCAAGGCTCTTGGCACATTACAGTTGGCTCTGAACAAAGCCCTGCTCTATCAAACCCTCTTCCATCCCCACCCACCCAGATGTGCTCACCTACTAGCTGGAAGGCCCAGTGCCCTAGGGCCCCCTCTCTCATTTCAACTCCCCCAGCCTTTTCAAATGGTCAGAAGCAGGTGGGAGGGTCCTGGGAGATGGGACTTGAGAGACTTGGCCAACCGATGCCCAAATCTACCCCTCTCTGATCTGCACTCCATCATCAGAATGACTCCTCTGGGTTAAGGGCAGTGTGACTCAAAAGTTGTTGGTTGTACAATGGACTTCTAGTTGGAGACATTCCCACTAAGCCATGGCCACCAGGCAGATCTTCTTAGTCACTAGATTAACAGCCGAGACTTGGGCCTCAGGGATTGGGACGTTACAAAGTTATGCATGTTTTTAATTTTATTGAATATATTATGTAAAAATATTAAAGATTAATCTGGGGAAAAAAGACAAAATATCATGCCTACATCTTTTCCCTTTTCCCACATTTTTCTAGGTCAGGGAAGTAGTCTCTGTGAAAGGGAAATAACCTTTAGATCAGTATCTTCAAAAGTATCCAACACTTTCTTGGATAGATTTTCATTCAGCCTATAATGACATCCATAGAGCAATGGCCATGGGTCTCTAGCACAGGGCTGGATATATGAGCCATCAGGTGCTGTGAGCCCCTCAGAGGCCATGGCCAAAACAGCCAGAGTGCTTTTCCTTCCAGCTCCACTGTAAACAATTTGGGATTTAATCTAAAGAGATTCTAAGTGGGTCAATTCTTTGAGGTAATTTGTGTCAATTTCCAAGTCACTCCTGGTCATCGTCCAGGAAAGACAATTTTTATTAAAGAACCCCAGGGCTGCCTGTAGGGACAGCCTCCCCGATCCCTCACCAGTCGACACTCAGCAGAGGCGGATGGCTGCGCAGAACAGCCCGCTAACTGAGGGAACCCAGGCAGGATCGTCGTCCTCAAGGAGCTCAGCCTGCCCTCCCACCGAGCTGGGCTGGGCGGTGTCCGTGCTCCAGAGCGGCGGTTCTCAACCTTCGCGAACGTGCGGGTCTCTGGCAGGGCCTGGGAACACAGCCTGCTGGGTCCAGAGACCAGTGCTGGCCCGAGAGTCTGCATTTCTAAGTTCAAGTTCCGGGGGGATGCCGAGGCTGCTGGTCCCAGGGTCACACTTCGAGGACGCTAGCCCGGGAGCTCGGAGAGAGGGAACCAGGGGCACCCCGGGGAGGAGGGGCGCGGAGGCCGGGCCCGGGGCCTCCCGAGAGGGAAGCGGCGGAGGCCGGAACCGCGGGCGGCGGCGCGGCGACTTGGTCCGGGTGACACGGGGGCGGCGGGCGCCTTGGCGGCGGCGGCGGGAGACCCCTCCGGCCACCCAGGGCGCGGCGGCCCGGCCTCCCTCCCCGGCCCCGTGGCAGCTCCGGGGCGCCCCGCGCGGCTTCCCGGGCCTCTGCGCCCACCGCCCGGAAGGGAGACAAAGGCACTACGGGGGACGGAACTGGAGCGTCCCTCCTGAATGTCCAGACTGTCTGGGCCCCTGCTTCTCACACCCTTCCTCCTTCATGGCTGTCATTGGCGCTGGGCTCTCCTCCCTGCCCACGGCGGGGGCGGAGGGAGGAGAGCGCGCTACACATGCAGTCGCTACTCTCACTATCCGCCCCGCACCAGGGGCCGCCGTCTAGAGCCCCAGATTCCATCCCCAGAGCGGCTTCTCACAGCCATGTGACCTTTACAGCTCACCTCAGCTCCCTGGCCTCGGTTTGTCCTGGTGTAAAGCAACTGGGTTGGAGGGGGATGTTTCTGAACTTCCTATCCTATCCACCTTGACCTGTGAGTGGCAGGTGGTGGGATGGGGTCTGGTGCAGGCAGAACACGGTTGAAGCTGGGTAGGGGCTGTGAGGTGGTGGAGGAAAGGAAGAGGGGAAGCGGGAGGGGGCCTCCCAGGTACCTTTGCAAGCTCTGCCCGCCCTCAGTCCTGGCCTCCATGTGTGGGCTGGCAGAGCCTCTACCCAGGGAAGACGCCCATGGGAATCCCCTTGCTAGCTGGGTGCCTGGTTTGCAGTCACTGTTTGCCAGAGGATGAAGAAGGGGACAGGAAGGAACGTGCAGGCTGGACTGGAAAATCCAGCTGTGCAGGAGGAGCCCTGACTGCACTTCACACTGGAAGCTGAAGCCTTGCTTGGCCCTGTCTCCGGGGCACATGCCCTGCTGGACCCTGGGGAGCCCCGTCCAGGGGCACAGCTGCCACTGGGTTGAGAGCTCCTGAGCCAAAAGTCTAGTAGCTTTTAGCTTTGAGGCCGCACACATGTGCTCCCAAGATTGTGTGGAAATATTATTTTCAACTTAAATCCATCTTCCTACAGATTTACTCAATGAGTTCAAAGATGTTCAAAATTAAGAGTTCTTAATTTACAGGCTTGGCAGCAGCTTCCAGCACATTAACCCGAAGGCCTTATATCCTCCTCAGCCCACCCCTGCTCCCCTCTGCAGAAAGGGAAGCGCCCACAAAATGTCCAGATGGTTCAGAGAAGTATGTAAGTCTGTTTGCAAGTGGCAGAAATGCCTCTCCAAGTAGCTTAAAGATATATGCACCTATAAAATATATAAATATAGACAGTATTTTATATGTGTATTTGGCTCACAGAGTCTAAATAAAGGTTAAAAACTGGTAGGAAGGACAGGGATGTTGTTGGGCCCTGAATGTGACAGGACTCTCTGATGGCAGCTCCCAAGCTTAACAACTTAAAGTCTCACTGCCAATTTTCTCCAAAAATCTTAGAGCGAGGAGATCCTTAGCAAACCTATCTGAGAAGGGTCTGCCAGAGGCCCAGACCACTTCACCACGCACTGGGTCTGGGGAGAGGCTCCTTTAGACCTGAGCCTGCACGGGGCATGGGGAGCCTACTTCCTGGTAATGGTTCCAAAATACAAGGACCTCCACTGCCCAGGACTGACGAAGCCCACACAATTCTCAGGCTGGCACCCACCAGCCAGTTCTGCCAGAGAGCTGGGACCAGCAGGGTGAGGCCAGCCTCCCCGAAGGGGTGGCCATGTGAGAATTCGACCTGTTCAGCAGAAGTGGTCAAAGCCACTGTGTGCAGTGGTGCGGGTTGTGCACTGCAGCTCCGGAGGTGCTATGTGTGCTGTTGACTCTGTGAAGGCGCCCCCTGGAGTTGTGCAGCGCACAGTGCGTGTGGCTCTGGAGGCATTCCTGTTATTCAGGACAACCGGGTGATCTTTACAAACAGATTAGAAACAGAGCTTCCTGAGGTACCTGCACACACATGGCCTCATGGAAGCCACCGGCCATGGTACGGTGACTTGATTTCTCTGGGGGTCACACTGCATTCTCAAGGTGGGGTGCACTGGTCATTGTGGTAAACGCAGATGGAAGCCTTGTTTCAGGCCCCCCCCTGCCCTGTGAACCACTGGGGCCTGCCTTGCAGCAGCAGGGAACATCCCCAGAGTGGCCCAAGCACTGGATTTGTAGTTAGAAGCCCCAGACCTCCATGAAAGGGGAGCCATGTGACCTTGGTCCAGTGTCATTCTATGTGGTAGTTTCCTACGACTGAGTAACAAATTACCACAAACTGGGGGGCACGAAACAACAGAAATTTATTCTCTCACAGTTCTGGAGGCCTCGAATCCAAATCAGGGAGTCAGCAGGACTGGTTCCTTCTAGAGGCTCTGAGGGAAAAACAGTCCTATGCCTTTCTCCTGGCTTCTTCTGGTTGCTGGCTATCCACACGATCCTTGGCTTGAAGACACATCACTGCAGTCTCCGCCTCCATCTTCACATCCCCTTCTCGCAGTGCGTCACTTCTCCCTTCCTCTTCTCCCTCTTTTTAAAAAACTAAATTAGGAACTTCCCTGGTGGTCCAGTGGTTAAGGCTCTGTGCTTCTACTGCAGGGGGTGCGGGTTTGATCCCTGGTCGGGGACCCGCACGTGGCGCAGCCAAAAAGTAAAAAACAAAAAAACCCCTGAATTTAATTTTTTATTGTGGTAAAATATGCATAGCGTACAATTTACCATTTTAACCACGTTTAAGCATATAGTTCAAAGGCATTAAGTACTTTCACATCCTTTCCTCTTTTACAAAGACAGTTGTCATTGGGTATAGAGCCTACCCTGATCCAGGATGTCTCATTTTGAGCTCCTTAATTACATCTGCAAAGACTTTTTTTTTTTTTCCCCAAATGAGATCATAGTCAAAAATTGGGGAGAGATGTCTCTTTTGAGGGGGCTGTCGGTCAACCTAGCCCCTATGGCCTCCAACCCTCACTTTTCTCATCTATGAAGTGGGAATCATCACACTTCCACCTCTACCTGGTTGGTTGTGGGCACTTAGGTGCCATCTGTGCTGAGGGGTCGGGGCAGCAGGCCTGGCTTGTCTTGTAGTTGCCCTGCGTGTGGCCCTGATAAGCCCGGTCTCCATGTGGCCTGAGTTTTGGCACCACGGGGACTCCCCATGAGAGGGAGAGCTCTCCTGCAGAAGGGCAAACAGGCACCTGGTCAAGGCCCAAGGAGGAGGCCGGGCTGGGGACAGGCTGGACATGCTGCCTCGTTGACCTCTCTCTACCTGTAGAAAGCACTCCTTGGACGACCCCTGTGACTTTGATGCAGAACGGGGAACGAGAGTCGGGGAACGAGAGTGAGTGTCATCCTGGAGACCATCCCCACTTCCACAGGCCACCTCTCCGGGCTGGGGCTCTAGAGGGGAGGCAGTGCGATGGGGCCGGACTGTTGGCCGCCACGAGCTCTCCCTCAGGAACATGCTTCTGAGCAGAGTGACCTTCTAGATTCCCACTGCTCCTGCCCAGCGTGACCTCTCGCCCCTCTCAGTTCCCCTGATTCTTCCTTGGCTCTCAGCCTTCACAGCAGGAGGTGTGTGACACCCAGGGCGACCTTGGGCCACTTGCCCAACCTCAGCGTCATCACCTGCAGAACGGAGATAACATAGGAGATCCTTCAGGGGGTGGGTTGTGAGGCTCAAATGCGATAGCAGAGCTTGGGGGCGTCGCATGGACACATGGACGGGCAGCCAGCCCCTCCGGGTTTAGATCTGGTCTGCTGTGGGCTTTGGGGCAACTTATTTAACCTCTCTGGGCCTCAGTTTTATCATGTGTAAGATGAGAAGAATAATAGTGCCTATTTCATAGGACTTATGGGGGGATTAAACAAGCTAATACACGGAAAGCTCTTTGAATAGTGTCTGCCACCTTACCACGTGCTAGGTAAGAGCCGACTATTATTATTATTGTTGTTGTAGGGTTTAACACGGTACTGTGCATATAGGAAGTCCTCGAGAAATAACTTAAAAAAAAAAAAAACCGAAACCCAAACCCAAACCAAAACACCCCAACCTGCCTTCTCCCTTTGGGCCTTTTCTTCCCAATTAGCCTGAGCTCCTGGATGGGATGGGGGAACAGCAGGAGTTTGACACAACTTGGTTGATTCATATATCCAAAAAGCTGCCAGGTGCCATCTCTGGGTTTTTCTTCTTACCTTTTTTTCGTTTTTTTTTTGTGTGTGTGTGTTTTTTTTTTTTGGTGGCTGTGAAAACTGTTGGAAACTACGGACCCTCTCCCCAGAAAGGTGCTCAGAAGCAAACATCACAATGTGTTGCACAGACCTTCAGGGGATCCCTGACCCCCGCTGAGGACCAGGACAAGAAGCCCCTCTCTAGATGACACCCTCTCCCATGTCTCATTTGTTGGTTTTCCTCCAACAAAACAAAAGCTGCTCCTCCTCCCTCACCCTTCAGTGGGCGGTACCCCAGCTTCTACCCCAGCTCCCAGCCACCTTCACCCCCCACCCCAGACCCCCTGGCTCAATGCCCACTCCAAGCCGCAAACCTTGACGAGGAGTTGAATACAGCACCTGTTCGGCATTTGAGGGCTAAAAAAGAAAAAGAAAAAAACAGAATCAACTTTAAAAAAAATCAGACAGAAGGAACCATCCTCCAGGCCAAACACCATAATTCATGGGGCTCTTATTCACTGAGTGGGACTAAATGATATTTACAGCCAAGAGGCCCTGGACTCACCGAGATGAGCCATCCAGGAGTTGCCCAAACTCTGGCAGCAGAGTGGAGAGGGCAGGGGCGACCCAGGGCCGGGAGGTCAGACCACTGGCAGGGGGAGATTTTATTGTTGTTGTTCACAGATGATGGGGTATTTTTCCCCCGCTTAATGTTAAGTGTAATTTCGGAATTTTAGTACATGTTCCTGGGAAAATGATAACTTCAAACAATTGTTTCCTTGAGACCAATTATGTGCTTGGAATTGGGCTATTTGCTGTGGGTGGTGCCCGTTCATTCATTCATTCATTCAGGGTTTATTAGGTGCCTTCTTTATAAGAGAAGCTGTTCCGGACACCCGGGATACAGCCACGAACAAGGCAACAGAGGTTCCTGTCTTAATGAAGTTTATAGTCTTGGCAGGAGAGACAGATAACACAAAATAAACAATAAATAGATGTTGGGTGGTAATGTGTGCTGAGAAGAAAGTCAAAGCAGGTGGGGGCTGGAGAGGGCTGGGCACTATGTTATTGAGTGTTCAGAGCAGAGGCCTGAAGGAGTGAGGTTTGGGGAGCGTCCCAGGAAGGGAGGAGGGCCATCCACCAGGTGGCCAGTCTTGTTTGGGTTGGGACAGCTCAGCAGGACTAATGACCCACAGGACCAGTTCCCACAGCTGGGGGTTTCTGGATGACAAGTTTGCTGAAGGCCCCCAGTCCTCTGCTGGAACTTTTCCTGGGGCACATAGGTCCTTCCTGGCCGTGGCCTTGGGCCTCCCTGCCAAGCCAAAAGCACCCCCAGGGCTGTTTCTTCCTCATCCCTACCCCTCCCTAGGATGGGTTCTGGCTGATCACCACCCCCCCCCCAACGTTTACATCCACTGTCCTTCAAACGCAAAACAAGACAATTACGAACATGGGCAGACTGTCAAGGATCACCTTTGAGGGAAGTGCCTGGGAGGTCCTCTGAGGTCTCCCTGGATTCCAAGCATCGCCGCCATCACCTCTCTCCAAGCCCCTTCAGCATCTCCTGGAGGCCTCCTTGTGGAGCTCAGCTACTTCTGTAGCCCCACCTTTCAGGTCAAAAGTCAGTTGCTCATAATCATTTAATCATGAACGGCTGGCCTGCTGGTCCCTAATTATATCATGGAATCAGGTGCTGCATGGTAAACAGCCCTGTTCCCCTTAAGGCTCCCAAGTCAGGTGAGACACATTGTAGGTACCCAATAAGAACTTGGTATCCTAAATAATAATAATAATAATTAATAAAAAAATAATATGTAACATTTATTCAGCACTTACTATCTCCAAGTGTCATGCTAACTGTTTAACAAAAGTTCTTTCTTTAATTCTCCTAAGAAGCCTGTTTTGGTATTTTTTACTTTAATTCTGACCCCCACTTTGCAGACCGGTTCCTAGTTTCACAATTAGGAAGTGGCAATGCCAGGATTCAAACTCCAGTTGCCTCATTCCTGCTTCTCTCCCAGGAACAATGTTCAGGCCACATCTTCTGTGGTCCTCGAAGGCTCAGGATTCCTTAGTCGTGGGGCTGGTGAATGCTTGAGGACAGCTGGGAAAGCCATGAGCCCCCAGGGCCCAAGAGCGGCAACTCCGGTTCTTGTGTTTGCTCCCGTCCAAGCTCCATGTTGAAATGATTATCCAGAATAATAGCTCATGCCCCTTCTTTCACAATCCTCAGAGGCAACCCACAGGATGGTTGAAGGTCGGACAGGTTGATGTGTCACCTTTTATGGAAGTGCCTGGGAGGACCCTTTCCCAGAGGCCAGCCTGCAGAGGTAAGTACCCTGGTTGCAGACACTCCCCTTCAGCCAGGAAAATGTTCAGGTCCCCTGGCTTTCTTGTCAGTCATTAGGGGTTCCTGGCGGGTCCCCACTAGCATCTGAGCTAGGATAGACCATTTCTCATCTTTGCTCCTCTCTCAGGGCCGATTGCCCATCCATCTTCCCGTCAGTGGAGGTTGATGTTAGATAAAGACCAGTTGTCACTGGTGGGCTCTGCCCCGATTTTCTTCCCCTGAATGCATCCTCTCAACAGGTGTCTGGTGACACAGGACTCATGAGGTCCTGCCTGCCTCACAGATGTTAGGTTCCAGCCACAAAACCAAAAAAAAAAAAAAAACAAAAAAAAAACTGGGGTGGGAAAGAAGGATCCAGATTTCACGAAAATGAGGCTTTTCAGGGTTGCTGACTAAGGAATTTTCTTTCCAAACATCTGAAAGTGCAAACAGATTGTAAATTAAGAGGGAGTTACAAGATAGTAGCTGAAGGGAAACAACGCCTCCCTGCTCTCTGGTTGTGGCTGGTGTGGCACTGATGGGACCCAGGCAGCCAAGAAAGATGATTAGCCTGGCGGGTGGGTGGGATGGGGCCAGGGTGCTGGGGACAGTGTTCAGGCCGCTTCCTTGAGCCAAGGGGGAGTAGCTTCTTCTGACAGGAGGTAGAACACTGGTCTCTGTCTTCTCTTGCGCCAATGAATTAGTGATTCCCACCCAGATCAAAGTTCAGGCTCCCAAGGCAACTCAGCAAAAATAAAGTGAAACAAATTATAACCCATTCAAACCAGGCTTCTCATGACCAAAGCATGAAGCCAGGAGTTGGACGGCCCTTGAGTCACACTTCTCTGCTCCTTCTGAGTAAAAATACTGATTTCAGTGAAATGTCTTCATTCAGCTGAGGCTTGAATTTATAATGGGAGGAGAGCCTCTGGCATAGCTGTCTCTGGCAGTAATCCTGCTGGTTTGGGGTGCTGGGGCCATGATGGGGAGCCTGGGCCCAGAGCGGAAAAGTCAAGAGCAATTCCCCCTGCCATGACCACACCACCTCCAGACGCAACGCGGAAGCACTGCTCTGGAGAACAGAACAGGAAAAGAGGGGTGGAGAGTGGGAGGACTGTTGAAAGCCCAGAGCCGGCTGGGCAGGTTTCAACGTGGAGCAAACCTTCAGGTTCCCTTGTCGTGCCACTGAGTTCAGTAACTATCAGCGTGACACCCCCTTTCAGGGATATCAAGCTCTGTCTGACGACCCCTCAGTGTGGTCCTCTGAGCCCCTCTGAGTACGCCCAGGCCTTGCTCAGAGGCTGACTGTCCAGCACCATCCACTGAGGGCCCCCTCTGGGGAAAGGTCAGGATTCTGGGTTTGGGAACCTCCTACAGACCTGTGTGCTTTCCAAACAGGGCTTACCTGGCGGTGTGAGCTGTGCCCCGGGGCGGCCGAGATACCCCCACGTCCAGTCCATACTTGCTGCTTGCACAAGGCAGGAATCGAGGCCAAACCAAAACAAAACAGACAGCTTTGGGCAAAATGGAAACCCCACGGGGTTGGTGTTGGCATTGGGGCGCGGCTTCAGAGCTTGGAGAATCGAGTGGGTGATGAATGGCATAGGGTGTCTCGGAAAAATTCAGACAGGACTTGAGGTAGGGCTCATAATATTTGCAGGCAAAGGCACACACAGCACAGGTTCTGGAAGGATCCCTCCATTTCACCGAGGGGTTCAGCGTTCACAGGTTCAGGAAGAAAACAAGGTGAAAGTCCGTCCACCTGCCAGGTCCTGTGCCAGAGACCACGGGCCCAACCGGAGCCAGACACAGTCCTACCCTGAAGAATCTCACGGCCTGAGGGAGAAAGGAGCAAACCGGTCCTGAAGCAAGGCCACAGGTGCCTTGGCAGCCCTCATCACTCTGTGAAGCGTTCGGCCTCTGGCGTCAGACGGACCTGGCTTCTAGACTCTTCTGCTTCCTGGCTGAGTGATCTTGGGGAAGTTGCACAATGTTCCAGGTGTTGGTTTCCTCCGTAGCAAAGTGGGGGTGTTCAGGTACCTCCTAGGGGTCCGGGGAGGATCCAGAGACTGAGCGTGTGCAGAGCACCTGCCTGGCCCACGGTGGTGCTCCTAATAATGCAGAGAAGCTGGTTTGATGATAATAATGTAAACCTAGTGTTATCAGAGAAGCTTGCCAAGCACCCAGGGTGGCTGGAGACCAGTCGTCTGCTTTTCGGGGCGGGCCAGGGGCGCGGTCCAGAAGGCCTCCCAGAGGATGATGCTGGCCGCACGGCGAGGCAGAGCAACCCTGGGAGGGGGCGTTTGGGTCCCGGAGAGCAGCCGGCAGTCCCGGCAGAGCCCCCTGCGCAGGGGACAGAGCCCCCAGGTACTCTGCGACATGCCAAGGAGATAAGACTTTGTCGGGAGGGTGGAGGGGTACCGGGAAGGCTTTCTGACAGGAGAAGCGCACTCTGCCATCGGCAGAAGATTAGATGGGAAGGGAGGCAAGGCGGGGAGGGTCAGCGTGGGCTGTAACAGTGGGCACGTAAGAGACTCTGGAGGCCTGAAGACGGAGGAGATGGGGATGTAGGAGGCGTCGCTGCTAGGACTCCAGAACCGACAGGATCAGGGGTAAGGTAGGGGAGCAGGCCAAGAGCGAGCGTGGAGTTTGGCCACCAAGGCCAGGGGCGGGGGTGTGGAGGCAGGGGAGCGCAGGGCTGTGTGGCACACGGGCTTCCGTGCAGGGGTCTGTGGGCCGTCTGGGTGGGGGCGATGGGGCCATCAAATCCTGGTGCAGAGCTGGGGGAGGGGCAAGGGTAAGGATCTCCAGCAAGACTCTTGGTTACCTGTTTGGGCTGAGGAGCCCTATGGGAAACACTATGTAGGTGACCAGAGTGGCCCCTTTCCTGCGGCAGACACAGCACTGATGACATTCTCACCCACTGACCCTTGTGATTTTTCGTGACCCTCATCACTGACCCCCCAGGAGGGAGACGACAACACCAGAGAGGCGCATGAGCGTGGTCAAAAGGTGAGTCCAGAGGTGAAAGCCAAAGGAGCCAATGTCACCGTTCACAGTCAAGTTCAGGGTATAGATAAGGGGTCTGTCGTCCTTAAATCCTGATTTTGGAAAACTGAAGGAAGGGAACAGTTCTTGAAAGAGGTAAATTTAAAATAAAATATTATTATATGAAGTGATATGAATGCTATCCTCAGAGATAGTCCCCCTGAAAAGATGAGGTCAAGTGACGGACAACTGAGGCATGAGATACTCGGAGGGCAACCTGAGGTTTGTGGACGTTGGGTGGACTTTCTGACTTCACTGTCAGGAAGACAATCGCTTTTCCCACCATCAGCCTTTTATCTGCATCATCAGCGATGGAGTACTGACCTGGATGAGTGATGATAATACAAAAGTATTTATTGAGTTCTTACTATGTGCCAGTGACTCTACGGATTATCCTCATTTAACCTCACATCCTGAGTAGATGTCATTTTATCTCCTACTAGTTTTATCACCCTTATGCTTCTTTGGGAGCACTAAGGCACAGCCATTATCAAGCTGGATGAGGGATTGGAGATCATGTGTAGAAATGCTCAGGGTACCCACGAATTGCCACAGGCAGAGTGTGAGGGATTCGGCAAGCCTTCGCCTGTTCTTAGGATCCGTGGGCACGATAGAGAAACGTGGGTGTCACTGTGCTGGGAAGGTGTGTGCTGAGTCTTCCTGGCTCTCTGCGAGGGCAGTTGCAGGGATTTGTACTGGTCAACATCTGGGTCGGTGATCTGGATCATAAAGGTTATTTATCAATCTGCGGATGACAAAACTGAGGAAGGAGGGAGAGACTACATGCTAGATGGTACAATAAAGATTTGATGAGAGGGACAGGCTGAAGTGATCATCCAAAGCTAACAAAATAAAGTTGTAAAAGGGCAAATGTAGAACTCTGTTTTCAGATCTAAAAACTCAAGTACACAAGTAGATGATAGAGAAAACCTGGCTTGATGGCAGTTATGGGAGAAAAGGCCGTTTACACAGTTTAAAGAGGCAACATTATTGCCCTATACAATAATGGAATTGTAGGCTAAATTTTAAAAAAGTGTCTGAAATTAAATTAAATACGAGCCCCTTGCTAGTGATGAAGCAACATCTGACCCAGTCTCAGGAGTACATTTTTTTTTTTTTTTGCGGGACGCGGGCCTCTCACTGCTGTGGCCTCTTCCGTTGCGGAGCACAGGCTCCGGACGCGCAGGCTCAGCGGCCATGGCTCACGGGCCCAGCCGCTCCGGAGCATGTGGGATCTTCCCAGACTGGGGCACGAACCCGTGTCCCCTGCATCGGCAGGCGGACTCTCAACCACTGCGCCACCAGGGAATCCCCCTACTTTACCTTTTGATTCTATAGATTCCAACCCCTCATTTTATGCATCAAGTACCTGTGACTTAGAAAAGGGGTTTATCCAAGATCTTACAGCTGATTGGTGGCAGAGCTATACTTAGAACACACAACTCCTAGCTTAATCTGCTGCCCCTTCTACCTCACCAGGAGGCTCCCTACTTCCACCCATGATTTGTCTTAGCGTCTGTGCCCCTAGAAGGTCCCGGTAAACCTGAGCTGCCCCCTATTGATTCTTTCCCCCCTTGGAAAAGCACCAGGAAGGCAAGAGATCCTGTTTGAGGCATTGCTGCAGCGTGAGACAACGATCCCAGATTTCATTTCACTGTGTATTACTTTAGCTCCATGAAATACTGTATGAACTGGGAAGTGAAAAACAGGAGTGACTCAGGCTTCCGGTTGTCCTACATGATCTGTTCTCTCCTTCCTTACTACTAGAGTCCCTTTTAGATGGCCACCCAGAATAAAGGTGTTCCCCAGTCTCTTTTGCAGCTAGATATGGCATTGCAACTAAGCTCTGGCCAATAGGTTGGAATTAGAGAAACTTAGGAAAAGTGTCCTTAGCAGGAAGAAGCATGCCCTTCGCCCATGATGGATGGAATGCAGACTTGGCGGCTGGACCCCCAGCAGCCACCGTGGACCATAAGCTAGAAACCACGTGTTGATAAGGGTGGAACAGGATGGTAAGAGCTTGCATCTCTGATGAGCTTATGAAGTCTCTTTACCGGCCCCAGACTGTTTTCTCATGTTTTACAGGCAAGAGAAATAAAGTCCTAACGTTGAAGCCACCGTTACCATCTTCCATCAACTCTGTCATTGAATGTAAGAACAGCGTTATTTCATACATCACTAAGAAAAAGAAACCACTGCCAAATTAAACAGCTATCCCATCCAGCTAACCCATTCCAATTTCAGAGAAGTTCCAGTGTAGCAAAAGGATGAGTCTTATTACATGAAACGCAGTATTTTTGGTTTTTGTTACTCATAGCCAAGCCTAATCCTGATTCAAGAAACATGAGGGAGCAAAAAGACAAGTTCTAAATAAAGAGCATGACAATCATGTAGAGGGAAGAACAAGTCTCTATAAAAGAATGACTCATAAAAATAGTAGTGACACATGACTCAATTTAGGGAAGTTTCTCCCATAACTTCCCAGTCTGGCTTGAATTAACTGGGGAATTATGTATGGCTATTTGGATTTGGCCATAAAGTGAGATGAGACTCCGGGGGATGAGTGGGCTGGTTTTAAGATGTCAAAGACCCAAAGGGGATTGCTAAGCCAGTCTCCACTGTGTGTGATTTGGTTTTAGGGTCTCTGACTCCTTGGTTTCTTCTCCCCAACTCTGCAGGGTCCTCCTGGCTGACTTTGAGAAGGACAAACGGGCAGCTGCTGCCAGAAGCAGCTGATGACCAAGACAAGCCTGCAACCAACAGGCTCACCCTTAGCTGAGATTCGCATGGAGATGCTCACGGCTCTTCCCGCACCAGCCCTGCTACTGCTTTCCAGTGTAATTTGAGCCTTGATCTGGTGCAAAGCTGAGCACTTTTGGTCCTCAGCACTAGAGCCCTGACCTTAAGCTATGACAACCCAGTATTAACTTACCTGAGTGATTAAAACATCAAAGGCCAATATGACACACGAAAGGGAAAGGGAAAGGGAAATCTGGCTTATTGAAAAGTGGTTATAAGATGGACTATCCACTTTGTGTGTCATTAAAGCAGGGGCACTTTCATAAGAAATGTCCACTTGATTACTTTTAAATTGTAACAGAATAACTTATTTTAATTGATCCTATCTCCTGTGACTGCTTCTTGAATCTACCGGGACACCAGGGGCCTTTATAGATTTTGCGGATTCTATGCTCTGGCTATCGTTTATTGAGTCTCCTCATGTGATAAATGTTTTACATCTATTATTTAACACATCAACCCCATAGGTAGGTGGTATCATTCCCTTTTTTTTTTTTTTTTGCGGTACGCGGGCCTCTCACTGTTGTGGCCTCTCCCGTTGCAGAGCACAGGCTCTGGACGCGCAGGCTCAGTGGCCATGGCTCACGGGCCCAGCCGCTCCACGGCATGTGGGATCCTCCCGGACCGGGGCACGAACCCGTGTCCCCTGCATCGGCAGGCGGACTCCCAA
Source organism: Aethalodelphis obliquidens (assembly GCF_003676395.1). NCBI lineage: Eukaryota > Metazoa > Chordata > Mammalia > Artiodactyla > Delphinidae > Aethalodelphis > Aethalodelphis obliquidens. Next base: position 9,798,255 of record NW_020837984.1, on the reverse strand, counting down.
CCACTGCGCCACCAGGGAAGCCCCTCATTCCCATTTTTAAAGATAATATAACTGTGGCTCAGAGAAGGTTGATTAACTTTCTCATGGTATCACACACAGCTAATAAACGGGCTCTGAACCTAGGTGGATGAAGGCTACCATTATCATTTAGTTGTAATGGACTGTAGAAGCAGCCCTTTAAGCTTCAGTTACTGAAACATGTAAAGGTCTGCTGAGGAATACTTTTATCCTTCCATTCAGAAGGTCCACTGGGCACTGAAGACTTGTGACTATTCTGAAGGAAAGCCTTCTCTGGAAAAAAAAAAAAAAAAAGTTGGGGAAACGGCAGGAGATGGACTGGATAAGCATTCTTGCTCCAGGCCTTACTTAAATTACACTCAGGCAACTGTTCCAATGGCCTGTGTAATAACCTGGCGACACAGGAATCTCTGTCAATGACAGAGGTGCAGAAGAGTTCCAATGGAACATTCCCACAGCCGATGAGGTGGACTACTGTTGGGCTGATTGCCTGTTTTTACTGAAATACATCATGTGACTTTTTGCTGAAGCAACATCTAATCTAATAACAATATTTTAAAAGTGCTTTTAAGAAATTTTCTGCTCACCTTAATTTCATGCATATATTTCCTTGGGAAGAAAAAAATTCCCTACAAATCCCTATTTAACTTTGCCAATTCTGATGAAGATATATTATAATGATCATGGGAATTTCTTGTATGATCTCATGTTCTACATAAAAACAGCTCAGCTACTTAAAGGGTTGATTCAAATTCTTATGGGTGAGAATCTAATTCTTCTTGGTTTTAATAAACTGGAAGCCCTACCAAATGACTTCTTCTGGATTGAAACACATTAAGATGAAATAAAACTTAACGTTCAAATTCATTACATTTTCCCTCAGACACCAAAGTACAGACACCAGGCTAAACTTCTTTTAAATTATTTTATTTTTGTGTAAGCTAAAAGGAAATTTACACACTGAAATCTCAAAAGACCTTGGGCATGCACATTAACCTTGTTAGAGGTTCCTCTACATGTCTCTTTTTTTCCATAGGAATTTCCCCAAACATTTAAAACCCATAGTTTTTACTGTATATACAGCCTAAACCATAGCAATCTATGATTATGTCATTTTACACTGTGCAAAATCCTCAAAAAATAGTGGTATGATAGAACAAAACAATCAGTAACAAGTAAATTTCATGGTAAGACATTCATGTAATTTGGTCCTTCTCTAAACCAAACTGATTTAAAACAGACAGGCACAATCTCTTTAAACCCCTTCAATCAAGTTCTGACAATGATCCATACCCTAGAACAAAAGCGCAATCGATGAAAGTACCTTGCAAAAGGTCAAACAGCAACAGGCCAGACTGAAAAGATTAAACAAGAGCACAAAAAGGGTAACAAAAGCCAGATCTGAAACAAACCCACCACACGTAAAATTAAAAAAAAAAAAAAAATTTAAACAGGGACTTGGAGCTTATTTATGAGAGCAAAAGTAATTCAGTGTATGATGTGAAAAATTAATAGGACAGTCAATGCAATCTGAAAAGACTGAAGGGGATTTCACAGACAGTGGAGATTTGACTTTTTAGTTTTCATTTTTTTATTTCAAAAGTTTTGTAAGAAGGACACCACCAGTGTATTTCACAAAGACATAAATGTATACACCCCAGCAACACAAAAAGAATAAATCTTCAAAAATGTTCACCCCGATTATTTACATTTGTTTCTAATATAAATTTAGGACTTCAGTATGTAAATAAATATACATTACTATGTATACCTTTCTAGTGCGGCTTACCAACAAATCAGCTGAACTTTTAATTTTTTTTTTTTTTTAATTAGAGCAGGTATGCTTTTGATGGTGGGGAAGGGCTGGAGGGAAGGAAAAGCAACTGAAACCGTCCAGTTCACATCAGTTATCAGTCTGCCTTCTCTTGGGAGCTTGTGGAAGGTGTCAAGGTGGTTGGGAACATCAACACCTTGGCATGCATGAACGTCAGGTCAGGAAGGCTGGCGATCACCTTGATGGCTTCTTCACTCAGGTGCTCTTCTCTTTTCGGTTTCCTGTTGACAAATGAAAAAAGAGATGTGTGCCAAAGTGACACTTGCTGTAGGTCAAACGGGAGAAAATCTACTCTCAAGGCAGACAGCAATCTGTGGGGACTTGAGTTATCTTTCCCTCTGCCAGTCCCTGAACCTCATAATACCTTTGTGTTGAGCGCTTCCTGTGCCAGAGGCCAAATCCCTTACAAAGATTCACACCGAATTTGTGTATGTTCATTACAGTTAGGCAGGTACACAGACATTCACATGTACCTGTGCACAGCTCGCAGCTCTATTTAAGCTTAGAAGCATCTACCTAGGCATACTTTTAAAATGTTACTAGGAAACTCCCTGGTGGTCCAGTGGTTAGGATTCCGTGCTTCCACTGCAGGGGTCACGTGTCCGATCCCTGGTCGGGGAACAAAGATCCTGCGTGCTGTGTGGCGCAGCCAAGAAAAAGTTACGCAGCAGAAATATGATGCTGAAGCCCTAGCCAACACCACTCTGCCCAACTGGACTTGCCCCTCCCCACTGAGAAACTACCAAAGTTGCCTCAACATAAAGCAAAGTATGTCTGGCACGGTCCTTGTAAGTCATTTTAACCTCAGGCTTTCTTCAACCCCAAAGGGGAATTCCAGGACAGAAAGCCCTCAGCTCAAAAACACCCAGCCTCTGCCCCACTGGGATGCAGAGAGATGGTAGGTCCAAAGGCCGCCGCACTAGGGCCAGCTACTCATGCCGAGAATGCACATAGGCAGGAAGGACTCAGGGAGAGGGGAAATCTCGAAATCTGTTGGGTCCTATAGATGAAATGCCCCTAATATAAGAAGTGATCAGCGTGGCGACACAGAGAGGAAGAGCTCCTGCTGACCCGGGTCTTCCCAGCAGGTGAGCCACAGAAAATGCCAATTGAGCCTTGAATGTGGCTCAAATTGAGCACATGATTGTAATCCAATCTTTATGTTTTCTAGGATGTTAAATATACTGAAAGATAGCTGCGGTCATAAAGATATTAATTTTAGATCAAAGTAATTTAAAATTGTTGACTCTAAAAGGCCCAATCCTCTTTTACAGTAAATGATAGTTGGTACTCTATTAGGTGCGACACAAGTTATTTCTTCCACCTAAGTATTTTCTTTGTCCTTGGGATGAGGTGCAGGAGGTCAGGAGATGAAACAAGAAAGAAAAGATAGATGCAGGTCTTTGTTTTATACCTGGACTTTTCTGTTGTTACCACATTTAAGTTCAGGCTGAAATAAAAAGATTTTACGAAAAGACTGAAAAATAAAACATCAGACTTTTAGGACCAAAGTTCTTCAATATGGGGGTCAGCTTCAGGTACACTGAAACCATCAGTAGATCAACTCAGAAGAATGGAATAGCACTCCAAATTTTTTCCGATTAAAATCTACATTTTTAATTGCACTTAAATCATGGTAAAACTATTAAGTGGACGGTTGATGGGAAGTTGCCTATCTGCATCATTCCACAATAAAACCAGATAGTTCACTTTTTAGTCTCAAAGTGAAAAACTGGAAGACTACATGGGAAAGGGCAGCCTCTCACCATGGTCAATCTTAGCATCACTCACGATGGGGTCAACCAGACATTATGTGTCGTCTGATGCGATACAACACCTATGATGTATTCCAGCCAAAAGGCTTTACCTGAATCCATCAAACCTTTAGATATAATGTCCAGTTTACAGGAAATAAGGGGAATAGAGAAATATTTGAAAACTACTTGAAGGAAGCAAATGGACAAATCCAGAGATTGGGACGTTCTGCAGGACAAGTGGACCGATCTTTTCAACAAGCTAGTGTTAGTAAACTGAAAAGCAAACAGAAGGGATGGGGGTAGATATACTAGGTTAAAAGTGACTTAGCCATAGCAGCTAGGTACAATAGTCCTAGATTGGATGCTGATTTGGAGAAAGCAGAGAGAAAGGACATTGTTGGGGAATTTGAATACATATAGCCTGGCTATTAGATGAAATGAAAATTTACTGAAATCAGTAGATGGAGACCACTGACTGCAAGGGAAGGCTCAATGCCGTATAGACTATAAAATCTCCTTTTTGGTTAAAACAACACTCATATGGGTATATTTGCAAAGATAAAGATCTGAAAGAATATGCACTAAGGAGTTATAGTGATCTGACTGGTAAGAATGTGATACTTTCATGAAAAATTTTTTGTCTATTTTCTAACTTTCTACTCTTACTGTTTCTGTAAAGATAAAAAATTATTAAAAACAGTAACCAGTAAAATTGCACCTAAATGGACTTCTCGCTTGTGGAGTGCAGTTGGGGTGTGGGGAAGGAGAACAAAGAAGTTGTTTTCACCCAAGGAATGGTTGGTAAATATTATTCTAGAGTTTCTACCAATTGCCTTATTTCAGAGACACTACTTGAAGGCTGTCTGAAGTTGTATTTAAAAATAAGAAAAAGTTGACGTAGTTCATAGTTTGTGCGTTTATCTGTAGTCGCTATGCGTTGATGTGATCTAGTTTTCTTAGAATGTAAGAAAGAAGAAAATGCTTGAGGGGAATTTGAAAATAAAAAGTTACATCATGACCTTTCCTTGAAGCCAAAGGCAGTGACCTAATTTTGATTTATACTCTTCCTAGTTAAGATTTATCCTTTTGGCCAATGCAGTACAATTAAGAGTTCAGAAATAAACCCATACATTTATGGTTAAACTGATTTTCAACAAGAGGGAAATGGGGCAAGAACAGTCTTTTCAACAACCAGTGCTGGTACAACTGGATATCCACGTGCAAAAGAATGAAGTTGGACCCCCTACCTTACACCATATTCAAAAATTAATTCAAAATACATCAAAGGTCTAAATATAAGAGTTGAAACTTTAAAACTCTTAAAAGAAAACCTAGATGTAACCCTTCCTGACCTTGAAGTAGGCAATGGTTTCTTAGATATGACACCTAAGGCACAAGCAATGAAATATATATGTACATATTTATGTACACATATATGTATATCTATCTATAGAGATATATACACATATACGCATGTATATAGGGCTTCATCAAAATTAAGAAACTTTTGTGTTTCACAGGACACTACCAAGAAAGTGAAAAAATAGCCTGCAGAATGAGATAAAATATTTGCAAATCCTGTATCTGATAAAGGTCTAGTATGCAGAATATGTAAAGAGTTCTTAAAAACAACAACAACTTCCCTAAAGAAGAGATACAAGTGGTCAATAAGCACCTGAAAAACTGCTCAATATCACTGGCCATCAGGGAAATGTAAATCAAAATGACAATGAGATACCACTTCATACCCATTGGGATGACTATAACCAAAAGACAGTAACAAGCCTTGTGAGAATGTGGTGACATTGGAACCCTCAAACTTTATTGGTGATAATGCAAAATGGGGCCACTGCTTTGGAAAACAGTTTGGTAGTTCTTCAAAAAATTAAACAGTGTTACCACGTGACCCAGAAGTTCCACTCCCAAGAAAATTGAAAGCATTTGTCCACACAAAAACTTGTACATGAATGTTCATGGCAGCATTACTCATAACAGTCAAAAAGTGAAAACAACCCAAATGTCCATTAATTTATTAGTGGGATAAACAAAATGTGGTATAGCCATACAATGGAATATTATGCAGCCATAAAAAAGGAATAGAAAGTACCAATACATGCAACAACTTGGCTGAGCTTGAAAACATTATGCTAACTGAAAGAAGTCAGACACAAAAGGCTATATAATGTATTATTCTGTTAGTATGAAATAATCAGAATATGCAAATCCACAGAGATAGAAGGCAGATTAATAGCTGCCAGGGGCTGGGAAAACTGGCATATAGGGAGTGACTGCTAATGGGAACGGGGTTTCTCTCGGGGATGATAAAAATCTTCTGGAATTAGTGGTAATGGTTGCACAACCTTGCGAATATACTAGAAGCCACTGAATTGTACACTTGACATGGGTGAATTTCATGGCATGTGAATTATATCTCAATTAAAAGGTCAAAAAAAGAAAAGAAAAAACCATGCATGCCTTTTGGCAACTAGTCCTCTGGCCTGTATAATCTTCAGTTAGAGGTCTGTGGCTACTACCTAGCTGGCTACCCACTGATTAAGATTAGGAAGTAATTTTTCTCTGTATTAGAAAAGGTAAGCAAGAAGATGGAACTATTTTAAAACTGAGAACTTGCATTTCTTTAAAATAAGAAGTCACTTTCACAACCTATGTTTAGAAAGTGAACAGCACATGTACTTTCTCTTACATATGCAAAGACATTTGGAAAAGAGTATGGGATGTTGTTTGTTACATGGCAAATTTCCTCTACCTAGACCACTGTTTCTTAACCTTTTCTTACCCTACAGTTCCTCAGTGCTTTTTCACTCCATCTTCTGTGTATTGACAAAAGCCAAGATTTTGCTGAGGTGTACACTTTAAATTTTATTTTATTCAAAAACAAAAACAAAAAATGAAGCAAAACCAAAAAATAACAAAGATGCTTAAAATTCCTTTGGAATTATGCCACCCCACCTTTCTCCCCCCTGTACGACTGAGAATCACTCATGGGGGCACTTTACAGTATTACCTTCTAATTATAAGACTTGTGAATATTTGCACTTCTCACCACTTTCAAATAGTTAATTCCTCCAAAGAGAAAACACAAAGTTGACAACTTGTTTTCTTTGCAATTTATTTTGTTTTAAATGTGAAGCTGGACAGGTACCAGAGACTAATTCAATGCAGTTACAAAACTGACCCCAGGATACACACTATAGTTTCAGTTCATTCCATAATAGTACAGAGTAAGAGAAAAAATAAAATAACTTAAAGTGGTAGGAGTTGGAAGAGTGCCCTAGTGTACAGAATGTTTTAAGGGTGAGTTGAAAAGTTAGGAGAGCAAGCAAGTTAACAATGTGGTTTAGAGCTCCTCCTACTGGCACAAAGAATGAATTCTCACCACCGGGACTTTGAACACTAACTACTACAGTTCACTCAGTGAGACTGCAGAGGGAAAAAGGTGAGGAAACACTAGGGCTGTCCTTAGAAAAAGTTGTCCAAAAAGTAGCAGGAGAAAGCCCAAACGATAAAAGTGTCAGTTTTTTGTTTGTCTGTTTGTTTTAAAAGTCATTAGCTTTTGGTTAACATATATAGAAAAAATGGATGAGAAATCTGTATAAGGAGAACATTAATTTGAAAATGATTTATTTGGAAAGAGAAATTAGAAAGCAAGCAAAAAATCCACACTAGCTTCATTTACAAGCAAGTTCACTTAATAGGAGGCTTTAACAGCGCCAGGTAGTGTTACTACAAAGAAATAGGGGTGATAAGAACAAGGGAGAGAATCTGTGGCTAAACAAGAACGTGCAGACTACAAATCCATTCCCGGGAAAAGTTCAGGGTAGCCTTAATTATAAAACAAATAATAATGGATTCTCATGATTATAAATATTAATTGTATTAGTAATAATAAATATCTGTTGAATGGGTACTTAAGCACAAACACAGTTTTAAAGGTGATGTGATAATTCAAGCCAGAGTTTTAAGACAGGTAAGCATTTATTATTTGCAAGGAAAACATGGCTTTATTAAATGGATGTTTTTCTACAGAAGAACTGATTTAAAAGATAAATCTGAATTTGACGTGTGAGTAGAATGTATTTAAACAGGAGAAAAAGCTATAATATCTCTGCCTAACTGGGCAAAAACAGGTGAATATTTTCACTTTAAAGTGCTGATGAATCACAGATTTGGTACAGCAGAGTTGGTATGCCGATCAACCAGTATTTGCTCTTGCAGTAGTGACTTCCTGGTTCATAAGATTACCTTCTTATTAGAAACTGCCTTATTCTTATGGCTAACATGTCAAAGCAATGGATTATTCCAGTGCTTAATTATGTAAAACTAAAGGTTTCCTGAATCCTGCACACAACGCCCACATGACATTCCTGTATCTGAGATAACTGCTTTTCTAAAGGCCCTGCCCCTGAGGGGCTCCCAGAAAGCTTGTTAAAAGCAAGGCTTCGGGCTTCCCTGGTGGCGCAGCGGTTGAGAGTCCGCCTGCCGATGCAGGGGACATGGGTTCGTGCCCTGGATCCCACGTGCCGCGGAGCGGCTGGGCCCGTGAGCCATGGCCGCTGAGCCTGTGCGTCCGGAGCCTGTGCTCCGCAACGGGAGAGGCCACAACAGTGAGAGGCCCGCATACCGCAAAAAAAAAAAGCAAGGCTTCACGACCCAAATCAGAGGTGTTACACATTAGCGAAAATTCAGAAAATAAAACAGTGGCCATTCCCTACTCTCTCTTAGCCCAGAGGTGAAAGGATCAGCCTAGGTGACTCTGGGAGTGTGAAACTGGGTTCTCAAAGATGGTCATCTCAGTAGTTATGAAAGAAAAGGGGGAGCATTTCTGTAATGGCTTCATGATCTCAATTCTTTTATCAGATTCTTCTCTACAAAGTTGGGTGTAGGGGTAGGGAAGGAGAGAAAACGACATCTGTCAGCCCTTTCCAGTCTCTCATGAAATAGCTCCGCTCTAGTAAATCCATAATTAAACATAATTTGATACTATTTTCTGGAATTAGGCATCTATTGGTTTTATAAATGTAAAGTGAATTTTAATATAATATATTGAAATACTGCCAACTTATGTGCTTTCCCATCTGGGCTACTTTGTTTAACACAGAATTCAAAATTAGGGTGTAATGAGCACTAGCTTTTACCTGGTAGATGTGCTTGTCTTCTCTACTGTGGACATGAGTCTCGCAAATGCATCAGTCACTTTGAGGCTTGAGGTGGAGATTTCCAGCTTAGAAGTTGTTAACTCATACAACTCTGGATCCACACCTTATAGTATAAAATGATAGTCAGTGATGGCAAGCTGCAATGGGTACTCAGCCACAATCCAAGATGCAAAAGGCAATTACTCTGTAAACATCTGAGTCTTTATAAGCACAACACATCTTTAGAACACTGTAATATTGCATTTAGTTTTTAAATTATAAATTCCACTCTTCGGAGTTTTTACAAAGTAGGAAAATACTCTTAAAATTCCACTCTGGTATAAATATAGCCTTAATTAATCTAACGTTTATGTAGACGATACCATCAAAATACTTCTAAAAAATTCTATCTGCTATAGAAAACTCCCTAAATTTTGTATTTGTTTGTGATATGAAGGTTATCAATGTTTTATAAATAGAATGCACATGATTTGTTACATAATATGACACCTCAATTTTTAAATTGACTGATTTAACTTCATTTTTTGAACCTCCCTTTTCCCTTACCTCCCTGACCATTTATCCTCCATTATTTTCATCCATATCCCCAAATTTGTAGGTTAATATAAAGTCTCAGATACAGTAAATAATTTGGTTAGTTTAAATATATTCTGACTATCTGAGGACATGAAATATTACCCAAAGTATCAAATTATTACTAAAGAAAAGTTATATACCGCATTGTTCTTTCTTCAGGTAAGAAGTGGGGAGGGTAAAATATTTTCAGAAAAAGTGAATAAAAGCACTACGTTTGAACAAAATGAAAATTGTCTCAAGGGTTATACTTCTATTGTCTCACAGCTGAATCTAGTGGCTAACAGTTCAAAGATCTTGTTAGAAAAATTCAAAACAAAGCTGAGTTAGAGGATTAGATTTATTGTAAAATCTATTAAAATCCTTCCCATCTGACTTCATTAAAATATACATACATATTTTAAAACTTTCCTTGAATATTAATTTATATCAAATATGAGGACTACAAAAAACAAGGAACAAGCAAATATTTTCAACTCAAGCTAAGCGTTGGAAAATAAAGGTAATCAGATAAAAAATTTTTAATCCTACACTCTCTTTGGTTTTAGCAAATTCAGTAGTTTCAGGGTATAATAGAAAAGCAGACTGTAAGTACAAATGTCTTATAGCTTCATCAATTTCTACTTATCATTTCTAAAAAAGCCCTAAGACCCGTAGATAAAATTATATATACATGTACCATATCGATATTAACAAACAAGTTTCCTCCTTTAGGATATTTCTAGGTTAAGAAAAAAAATCAGGAACTGCCTTCTATTAACCAACTTTGTAGCTGACTAGCAGATGTAAACACAGATCTCAGATGTTTACAGAAATCATACTAGCACAAGCGGCTTCCACAGTTACCATGTCCAACAAGGGAGGAAGGCTATAGAAAATGTTTGTTGACTCTCCGAAGTTTTTAGTATTTCATTAAGGTACAGTTTCAAAATATAATTTAAAAGGCCCTTTCTTTGTATTTCTATAATAAGTATTAAGGTTGCAATTAAAATGTAAAAATTTACAGATGCCTGTAAAGGGACCAGATGAACCCAAAGCACCTCCTTCCTCCACTATGAAAGGTTAGATTCCAAGTAACCACAAAATTTAAGTAGATGGTGAATGCACAATGCAGAGTAAACAATTGCATTCTGACTGGCAACAGGAAAGTGCTAGTAAAAATTTAGTTGGGTTTATACAATACTGACAACTTGGCCGTCAAACAGTGAAGTGGGAGATTTTTAAAAAAAAACCTTCAACCTCCCCCAACCTCCCAAAACCATTATCACCAAAAAAAGTACTATGGCTATATTTTATACTTTTCAAAAACAAGACAACTACTTACTCTACACAAAAAACTGGAAAGTAATTTTTTTAATGGAAGAGGTTTTTTTTTAACAGAACCTTAATGAGGCATAGTTTAGTTACATAAATAAAGCTAGCCAACCAAGTTCTATGCCAACCTCCTAAGTCTCAAACACAAAATAATTAAATAACCGCAAGCTAAGACAAAATGACTTTCCCAGAAACAAGTCAGAAAAAGTGCAAGCAAGTGGTGAAATGGAATACTCAGGAAAGTGTTGACACCTGTAGCTTGATGGTAAGTTTTAACAAAACCCAATAGCAATAAAACAAGCCAAAGCAAATTTATAGTAATCAGGTTTACACAGCAGCTAGAGTATATTAATGAAAATACGGAAGGAAAATATTTAAAAGGTTCCAAAGTAAGGAGGACCGCCATTGACCATGCTAATTTCATTTCCATTACAGCTCTAAGCTTCTGAAACTGCTTGCTCTTCTCAAAGCTGTGTATGTATACTGAGCCTGGTTTATCAGGTCATTTCTGTACTTCTTTATACAGTCAGATGATTTGTGCTCTTATGGGTGATTTTTAACTGAGTTTGAAATGTAACCAAAAATTAAATTTAAACCAGGTTTTTAGACACCCCAAAATAGTGACCTCATTTAAATTATGATACAGTCCCTGACAAAACAAAGCTGAGAGCAAATTAGAAATAGGAGCTTGGTAATTCATTCTTGGGATTATAGTAATAAGGAAACTGATACACAAGATTTTGGGTTTCTTCCCCCCATTAAGTATTAAAAACTAATTAGCTCACCCAGGTCATTTCATAGCTCACATGTGTTTAGAAGTAATTTAAATAGTGAAATATTTTGAAGTCAAAACCAGACACATTAGTTTTTCATATGCTTGTAAAATCTTGGAAACAATGAAAATGATAACCAGGGGATTAGATTTGCGGAATCCAGTCATTCTACAAAACGGCCTTGGAATGTCCTTATAGCACAATCAGATTTCCATAACCAGCTCTTGGAGAAGGGCATTCTGGATCCCAGGTTCACCCTTAGCTGATTGTCTTAGTCTCCCCCATTTCCCATCATGGCTCCTAAATTGCTAGAAGTGGGTGGCAGGGTTATCTAGCTGAACAAAACCAGCAGATTCTCAGGAACCAGGCTGGCTGTCTAACTGATCCTAGTGGGGACTGAGAGGGACCCTCCCTATGCATTCTGGGCATCAGCATCTATATAGCACCTCAACAGCCGCCTGGTATCAATGGGCATGATTACCAGATCACAAGTTGGGATGACAGGGAGTCATTAAAATCATATTAAATAAAATGTAAACATAAAAATGCCATTATATTTTAATCGTTTATTCAGTTAGAAAATGACAAAGTACATTAGGCCTTTGGTCAATGAACTGAACTTTCGCCAGGCTGAACATTAATTTAACAGGCACTCCAGTAAGTTTTAATTTCTAGCTTTTAGTATCTCATAGCAATTATTTTCTATTATTATCTTTAACATTTTTTTTTTCCTCCATGGAAAACAGTAAACTTTCTATTCAAGAGCTACATAAAACAGTAATAATTCTATGTGGGACTATATAACTAAGTGCTAGACTCCAACATTTTGGAACCTAATTATACATTTAGCAGCACTAATGAACAACTAATTGAATGCTAGAATTTGTAAAAGGTTCTATTATCACAGACACTATAATGTAAAGTCACCTTTGTGTACTAAAATATTCTTATATCTCTAAATTTGTATTTTTTCAAATGGCTTTGCAGAATATGCTTTAAAAATAAGCATATAAAATATCACATTTTCTATTTACAGGGGGAAAAAAAAACCCTGCCTTTAACTGTGTAAGGACATTAGGGCTGTTTTATATCTAGAAACTACTTTCAGCTCTGAATATTATACTCTGTCAGTATAATTTTAAGCTTTCCTTAAAATACATTTCACATAAGTCATTTTTTATAGTTACACTACTAGAAAATAACAGTAGATAGATGAAAGAAAAGTAGTAGACATTATAGAGAATACAATCTACTTGTTTCCTTGTTTATAGGAAAGTCAAGTGATGTGGTCATGCTTTTAGTAAATAAACTAGAATTATGGTTTTAACACTCTGCTGACCTGGGATTGTGGTGCTGCTGCTAGAGCTACTGTCATCCACGGGCCCAAAGAAATCAAGGTTCAGAAGAGTGGAACCTCCACTAGCTTGAAATTCAGTGACCGTGTTGGTAGGCAGCCACACAGAAGGTAAGCCAAGGGAGGAGGGGTTATGTGTAAAAAGGGGTAAGACACACACTTGAACATGCAGGTTATAATTAGTAGTCATTACATATTTTTAAATCAACATTAAAACAATGTGTACAGTATTAGTTTTTCACTGCTAAGGACATTTCTAAAGTAACAATTTAATTCAATGTACATTTTCTCATGTACAACGTAAATAATTTGACACTTAGTAAGGTTTTAGTTAGGAGTTCGGTTCTTTCAATTGAAACTCGAAGCCATACCAGAAAGACCAAGGGGAAAGTATACCCGTTAAAGGGAAACAATACTTTAATCTCAACCCAACATTAAATCACTGTACATGCCCAAATAAATCTTTTATGTTAGTAGTGTTGGTTTCTAATTAATGCTTTTTAAAAGTGACAAAGTTGTCAGTTTCAGGACAGGCACCAATACATTAACTTAGTTTAAAATAAAATAACGTAATAAGGAATGTCATAACTGCCCTACCCTGATGTGCAACCTCAAGCTGTACTGTTCCCCTTTAACTCTGAAACAGTAATCAGAAATAGTATACATTTTTAAAGAAGTTGTTTGTTAATAAAAAGCATGATGATTTGACTGAATAAGACACCAGACAACAGCAGAGGGTGCATCCAGGCTTTCCTTCAGCACGGATATTCAATTGGATGCTTTCCAGATATCCTGGGATCCCCCACTCTAAGGCAAAGCTGATAGAATAGCAGGTGTTTTACACCATGGCTCAAACAACTTATGAAGTATAAGGAGTAAGAGTAATTATACCTCAGAGTCCAATTAAAACTTGTGATGTCAACACACAGGAAAACTAGCATTTTGTATTACTTAAAAACCCCACCTTATTGGAATAAGTTAATCCTTTTTCAGGATTTTCTTTTAAAGCCATAAGTGAAACCAATTATTCCTGGAACTACCTACTAGTATTTTGAGATAAGTTTTAGAAAAGGATCATGAAAATCATTCGTTTTTCCTTTGCATATAAGTGCACTATAAAATATTATTAAATCTGAAAACTACTTTGAGTCAATAAATATGGATCTATTTGCACATCGTTTTTGGTTAAATAATTGTGCTTTGTGCTTTAAAGCAGCCTCTACACACAAGACTTTGCATCCAAGAAAATTCCATGAACTAAGACTACAAAAAAAAATTTCAAGTAAATTGGTCTTACCTAAAATATCATTTAAACTGCCTAGATATTTGTGAAAAATAAGGAAGCTTGTTTTTGTCTTGAGATAAAGAAACTAAAATTTTATCTGGCTACTACTACCTATATATGGACATTAATACTGTTAATACTAGTAACAGCTGGTTTCTTGAGCAATCACTATTCAGAAAGAAAGCCTGAATTTCCAAAGATAAGAAGTTATGTTCAAACAAAAAAGGAAGTCAGCAGAGAGAAGTCTGTCTGAACTTTGTAGCTTTCTTAACTCTAGCTCTGGTGCTAGAGGCTCTACGGAGAGACGTACCATCTAAAGGGTTAGTAAGGCCACTGCTACTCCAGTCAAACTGGACGGGTGGTAGAGACTCCTAGAGTTGAAAACCAAAAAATCAAAATTAATCAGTATAGGTTGTAGCAACATAAAGAATCCTTAAAAATAAAACGAAACACTATTATAGCAAGATCATTAGGCAATAAGATACCTAAAGACAAAATTGGGATAATTTACAATTTCAGAAGGTTATCTACAAATATTAACACAAACTGAAATTGCAAAACAGTACAGCGTGTTGACATTAAAAATGTTGTATCTGAGAAATGGAATTATCTTTACATTTTCAAACAGAAATTTATGGACTGATCCTATGTCAAGATTTCAATCTATTCTCAAATCATGATTTAAACTACTGGCTTGATTACAATAAAAATATTTAAAAACATCACTGATTTTTTTTTTTCACTAAAGAGTTATCCACTTTATTTTAAATGACTATCCACTTAAAATTTCTTAATAGATAATATAATGCAATAGAGAAGGTACCACTGAAAGTGAGGCAATTTGGGTTATTAAAGACTAAGTAACTAGTTGTATAAACATGTATAGTTAATTTAGTTGGTTTCCTTATATATAAAAATCTAAAAAAATCAATCATCTTCTTTAATTTAGAAATTACTTATAATCAGTATTAGAATTTAATTTTTAAAATAATGTACTGAAAAGTATACGCAGAACTCATTTGAGTATTCTAGGTTTTAAAATTCTGTTAACTACCAAACACATAAAGATAAAATGAGCAAATGATACATAGAAGATGGAAGGTAGTACAAAACATTTAAAAATGATCACTGCTTTATTTTAAGAATATTCTTGACAAGAAAAAAAATGCCTTTTTTTCATTTTCTTGTTTTATTTTGAGGGTGGTGTTGGCAACAATTATTGAAATAACCTATGTTTTATTAGACTCTTACTATCAACATGTTGCCATCTTTTTTTTTCTACATTGCTCACCACCATGCTTTACTGTAAGGTAGGCACTTATTAAAACTTTATAATCGGGACTTCCCTGGTGGTGCAGTGGTTAGGAACCTGCCTGCCAATGCAGGGGACACAGGTTTGAGCCCTGGCCCGGGAGGATCCCACATGCCGCGGAGCAACATGCGCACCTTAGCAAAGAGTAGCCCCTGCTTGCTATAACTAGAGAGAGCCTGCACGCAGCAACAAAGACCCAACACAGCCAAAAATAAATGAATAAAATATAAAAAAATAAATTAAAAAAACAACAACTTTATAATCATTTTTTCTGTGTAGACAAAGACATTGTTCCCTGTAGGAAGGGAACATGAATCGGCTATTTTTGAAAGTTCAATCCCATGACATTATAATACAATTGCTTTGATAACCAATTATAGGCATGTTACTATAAGCACTTAGTCTCCCCCATATAAGTCGGGCCTGGAGATGGAGGGGCTAGGTATAAACAAAATAAAACACTAACATTAGTGGTTGCCAGGGGTGAGAGAGAGTTGTGGGAGCTGGAGTAGGGTGGGGCGGGGGCTTGGCTGTGGAAATGGAAGAAATGCTGTATGCTGACTGTGGAGGTAGTCACACACATGGAAAGATGACACAGAACCACACACACATACTGCACAAATGTCAGATTCTTGGTTTTGATATTGTACTATGATTATGTAAGATGTAATCATGGGGGAAACTGGTGAAGACACAAGGTACCTCTTCTGTACTACCTTTGCAACTTCCTGTGAATCTATAATTATTTCAAATAAAATTTTTAAAAATCCTGGTGAAAATCTAGTTTATAACCTACCTGCAAGACCGATAAATAACATTTAGAAAAGATTTTCTTTAGTTGATCTCAAAAACAAACAAAAAGCTGTAGGCATTCCAACAGATTCAACTTATATTATTCTACTTCTAGATCAGAAACACCTTTAGAACTATTCAACACTGACTGGATGGACCAAACCCAGATTTACATAATAACAAAGTTTCTGGGTATATGGAGCAAAGGTGTTTCATTAACATGTTTTACCTAAATGATGTCAAGTAGCTGGATGTTTTGAAATATTTCAGTGATTTTCTGGAATTTTAGCTTCTCACAGAGGTGTGTGGCATTTTGAAGACACAGCCAATATTATAATAATGAGGTGCTAAATCATGAATCAAAATTTAGTGGAAAAGAGAAAGATGAAAAACAGATACCTAAATAATTATAGGCTAACTAACAGCACAGACAAGTAGGCAACTTAAGGAGAAAGCACTGGAACGAAACATTTTCAAACAACTTTAAGTAATGTGGCATGAATGATTAATGCAGAGACAAAAGAAAAGAGACAAGGTCATAATAAAAAGAGGGAGAAAGAAAAGACTAGAGACAGGAGACTCTGGCTCTAGTCCTAGCTATAGCACTGATGTGTGCTATAGTGATTTTGGGTAAATCACTTAGTCTTTCCAAATATGTTTTTCTAAGTGTAAAAAGAGAGTACAGTGCTAGATAGTCATTTTTTCTTTCTTCTATCTCTAAAACTCTGATTCACAACTGAAATAGCAACATAAAGTAGCCTAAGAAAAGAAGTTTGCTAGTGGTGACTAGCTGGATAACTGATAGCCAGAGAGCTGACTTTACTCAGCAGTGAATAAAGTATGGTTAAAGTACTGATCTTAGAGGGGAATCAATGGCACCGTGAATGGTGTGACCTTGAAATTCAGTGGATAAAGATGCAAACGACAACAACAAAAAGTATCACTACTGCTTTTTACCTATAAACTGTTTTTTCAGGTAAAAGTATCTTAAAAAAACATTAACAGTTGTTAGTAAAATATTAAATTCCTAAACAAGAGATGCAATGGCTATAAGACTGATGAGTACAAACTGATGTGGAAGATAAAAATTCAGTGGGTACCAAACTGAAATAGAAAAGACAGGCCAAAAAGAATGCAGTCATAATGAGAATTATACAACTATGATAAGTTTGAAAGTCACTGTTCAATGATGCCAAAACATAAGAGGAAGGTCTGCTATACGCTTTGGGCGGGGGCACGGGGAAATTTAGGTATTGAACAGGTCTTTCCTGACACATTTTGCTAAGCTTCTAGCACTAATGGCTATGGCTGTTTAATCTGAAAATTATCACTAGGAGAAAGACTGCATGGCCAAAATGTTAAGTGAAAAATATATACATGTTTATATAATGTATATATAATATATACATTGCATGCCAAAGAATAGTGGTAAGAAATATCACTTTATATAGAGAATCTTTACAATGCATTTCAGATGTTTGTTAAGTATCTTAACCTGAATCAGAAGTATGGAGCCAAGCAAAGGTCATGCAATCTAGTGATGGCGGTTAGGCATCTCAGCACAAAACTCTGATACGCATGCTGAAATCTTCAATTTGAATGTTAGAATGCAGACCTACACAGGCTCAAGTCAATTCAGAAATAAGTTTGAATTTCCACTGGGAAATATTATTTTCACTGGTTTCCCAAAAGCCTAAAAACTAAAGCCAGTGAGGATCACAAACTACCATAAAAAAGTACAGAATAAACTTGTTAATTCATTATTTATATGTGTATTTTTTAAAAAGAGAAATGTGTGCATGAAACAGAATAAAAGGACATATTTGCTTAAAAAGAGCTTTTAAAAAATATAAGTAGCAAGAGACCAAGTTCCATCTTCCAGCAAAAATGTTAGATATGCTTAGATGTTGCTGAAAATTCCTACACTTGCCTGTAAATAGGGAGAGAGTCCCTTGATTACAAGTACATAGGGGTGTATATGTATGCACAGAGGTGGCAGCAGCTGAATACATATGGAGCTGCAACTAACCTCCACTAAATTAACACACATTAATTTCTACTAAAAATCTTCTGTTAAATTAACACACATGCTTTTTTTAGGTTATCTAAACTTTTAATCAAGTCTATAATTAAATTATATAAGAAAGATGATAAGTATGAGGTATGACTAGGCAAAAATGACAGGTGACAGCTAACTCTGATAAAATAAGCAATAACTTATGGGGCTGTAACACGTGGAAGTGGTTGGATAGAGGAGAAGAGGAGAAGGAGGCAAGTAAAAGTAGCAACAAGTGGCCTCAAGTAAGAACAGCTCCATTTCCAGAAAACATACCAGGCAGTTACTCAAATTACTTTCCTAATACCTAGCATCGTAGGAATAAGAATGTTGATTGGGGCAGAAGTGAGAATGTGCTGTGGGAGAAGTAATTTTGGAACCTGCATAAACCTGGCAGGCCTGGGAGAGCAGTTGATAGCCAGAGGGCAATATAAGGCCAATGAAAAGAAGAGAGCTAAGGACAGATTCAACCTACTGAGACATTTTGCCCAAGGCACCTTGCCTGTTGCCCAGCCATCAATAAGGCCAGGCATTTTACGCATTAGGTCCCCTTGCCCACTAATTCAGTGCCAGTAATAAACTGGCTTCAGAGGCATGTTTAAGCTAAGCCCAAGTATAAACCACAGTGGTACACAGCAGTAATATTAGATGTTTCTTGAAACACACCTGAAAAAGTAGGACCTTGCTTTACAAAATTATTTTCCAAAGTATGTTCTTCAGAAAAGGGTCCTGTGGCCAAGTAAACTTGAGAAATGAAGTAAAATTAAATAGGGTTATTCACTGCAAGATTCTTCAGAGTCCTTAATATGTGGGTTGTGAATCTCCAAGGGTGGTTGTAGGGTATGATATGAAATATTTCCCAAACTTACTTCACTATGGAACCCTTCTTTAGTGGAGCATTTCTGGGAATTAGTGTTCAATGGAACATACATTTTGGAAAAGGCTGTCCAAACATACATTATTGTGTTAGACATAATCAAAGATGATATTTAAGGTTAAGAAATGACAAACACAGCAAGAATATGTTTTAGAAATGGTAATGTTCATTAAGAATACTAATATTTTAAAAAACAATTCGATGTCGAAAAAGTAAGCAAACCAAAGTGGCTATGTTCTCCCAGATAAAAAGTAAGAGGGAAGGCTTTGATATTAAACATATTAGACTGAAATACGATTTGTGCTTAAATGTCCCAAGGAGGTAAAGGATAAGAAAGGTAAGAGAGCTTTCTTTTTTTCCTAATCCATAGAATGTTTTGTTAAAGGCCACATCATTTTTAACTTAACAGCTTTATTCAAACTCTCAAAACAACAGTTTTTGATGTAATAAACACACCTAAATTTTATTACTTTATAAAATTTTTGCAGGCTTCAGGAAAAACACACTATAGCAGACTTGAAGAGCTGGTATAAATGCAGTGTTTTCCATTTTTTTGAAATCTAGCACTTACCAGATTTGTGTGTCAGTAATAATGATCATATAATGTTCAAGCTGTAAGGGATTTTTAGAGATGCTTGCTTCAAAGTCCTCATTTTATAGGTAAAAAGACTAAGTCCTGGATAGGTTTAAAGGACTTACCCATAACCAGCCAGTTCTCAAATTGCCTTTTCTATTTTTTTAAATTAAAGAGAACTTGCTCATTGTATTTCAAGGGATATTAATAAGTAACTGAAATTACATCTATCATGAAACTAAATTTTAAAAATATTTCAAAAACTATAAGTTATATATTAAGGGAAACAACAATGTGTGTGGACATACGTGTATATACATGCATAAAAATATCTATATACATCCAGATATTTTTACCTGGAATTGGTCAGATGTACATGTGTTCATTTCTGGTGACACAGTGGTTGTCTGACCGATGGAAGCGATTTTCTCTGCAGCAGATAGTGGTTTCAATGGTTCCTTGGTGGGCTCTAACATACCCTGAAAAAGGCATATTAGCCATTAATGGGGGGGAAGGATCAGCCCATAAACTTTGTAAACTTTTTTTACAAGAAAGTTAATCTAGTAGAAAGCAGAAAGAAAAGAGGTCATCTGAAAAGAACTGAAGACCAAAAGGAACTAGTCCTAAATTTTGCTTCGTGAAAATCTTACAGCACTATAATGGGAAATGTTTCATAATAATACCTTTGGAATCCAAACTTTTTGAAGCAAGACATTGTAATTGAACTGGATTTGTTGTAAAGTGCCTGGTTATCACTGTCATACAAAAGCATAAGCACATGGGATGGTGGGAGCGGGGAAGAGGCAAGCAGAACAGTGTATCACATCCATGCCCTAAGAATCCAACATTATTCTGATGTTTCAGATCTGAAACTGCAGGAAAGGGCACTCTTCATACACATTACACCATGGTGGTGCTTGGAGAGGTGAGAGCTGATTCTAAAACACACCATATAATGTGATGACGTCTACATGTTTCAATGTGAATTTAGTGTTTGATCCTTGCTCCACTATAGATGGGAACCTTAGTTCTTGGTTCTTTGGACTGGCAAAGCAGAGACAGTCATTTCAGAGGGGAAAACATCTTATATATTCTACTATGAATCTAACACACTTTTTGAGTAAGAGAGAAAAACATTCAAGATGGATGTAGAAACACAGAAGAAGAAAAAAATCAGCATTTTGCATTAATGTTCTACCAAACACTAAAAATAATGGGTAATAATCCAGGTTACTGGCATGAAAAAAGGCCCAAGCTTTTACAAATTTTAAAATAATACTTGATAAGTTCTTGAATAGTTATCAACCAAATAAAAGTCTCCCTTTACTACTGGGGGAAAAAACCCAAAGCTGCTAAGTCAGGAATCTTATAGTTAGAATCCATGCATTTCTAAAACCAAGTTTTCAGGAGAATCCCCCTACCCTCATAAAATCAAGCATAAGCTAAATAAGCAATTTACAGATTTAGTTCTTAACAGTGCATGTGAAAGGCTTTAACCTAGCAGCTTGAAAAATGAAAATAAATTCATGGTCTAATTCAATACCATACACATTATACAGGCTTTCTAGTGTGCCCTTCTACAAAGGCTCCATGCATTTGGCAAACAATTACTAGTCTTAGCCAACTTTTCTAATATGAACTCTCCCTTAAGTCAGTGGTTCTCAAAGTGGTCCCCATCAGTAGCTTCTCTATCACCTGGGAACTTGTCAAATGCGCAAATTTTTGAGACCTACCCCAGACCTACCGAATAAGAAACTGGGGGTGGTGCTCAGCATTCTGTGTTTTAACGAGTCTTCCAAGCCACTCCAATGCACATTAAAGTCTCAGAGCCAGTGACTTAAATGACAATTTCAGGTACTATTCCTCAAGATGAGATCAAAAGATACTGAACATCTCATGTGCGTAAAGTACCATGGGAAAAATTCAGGTATCATTAAAATTTGAAACCAGATATGAAAAAGAGTAAGTTTCTAAATATAAGGCATCACAAAGATGGAGGAGGAGATGATACATTCACTAAACCAACTTTGGTATTAAAAGCTTACAAAAATGGTAAAATTACATTACTAATAAAAGGTTGTAATTAAGATAGGAAAAAAAGCATAGACATTAGTCTCTAATTCCACATAAAACTTAAAAGAATTGGCTAATGTGCTGACCCTAACACAGAGCATTAAGTAGGTTACTGTCGCCAACATGCTGAATGAAAAGTGCCCACAAATTAAATTCCTACTTCCTATTCAGAATGTGACAATAACACCACCAACAATCTCTAGAATGCTACTCCCTGAGGAAAGAGATCCACATAACCAGAAAGTTAAAGAAACGTTCTGGATTACATTTACCTACAACATAAAAGAGAGTAGGGATGATCAAGGTGTTTTGAAAATACAAGATAACCATTCACAAAGGAGCAGAAACTGATTTTTTAAAAAAAGGTCAAGCACAGAAGTTTTTGTGCAATTCCACAAAACAAAACAAAGCAAACAATTCAATAACAATAATTAGAGCTTATTCATGGAAAAGTTTGCAGATTAAAAAAAGGTCAAGTTCCACAGCAAATTCATTTTCACATGCACATAAAGGGTTTTTAAACTTAAACTCCATACCAAGGGTTCCTCAGTTATTTTTTTCTCTATCTTAAACACAGTATTTTTTTCTTATTTCCAAGTTATTGGTGAAAGAATTTTAAAATACTTTTACTTTGATAGGACATTTTTATGCACCAATAACTCAAAGACACACCAAAAACCACAAACAAGTCAAACTTTAAAATGTGACTGAGTCTTGATAAGGTACAGAATGAAAATTCCTCAGTTTTCCTGGACTACCTGGCATATCTGAAAAAACAAAATTCAACACGTTTAAAACATTAATGGAAAAACTAAATACCAATTATGGGTCCTGACTCATTTTCATTTGTTATAATTTGGTATTTCCAAGCTTTGATATACATCCATGGCTTCAATACTGCATTATTTAAAAATAATCGCAAATGCATTAAAACAAGTGATAGCTAAGGCTTCAGATACTTCAGCTTCTTCTTTTTAAAAGCAAATTAAAAGAGAGAGACTTCCAAAGGTGGATTTTACAAAAAGTTATGAGCACTAATATTACTATGATAAAAAATAATTTTCTATCTAAAGCAAAAGTGTCTATAATTAATAGAATACAGAAAAATATCCTCAGATCAAGACTTGAAGGGATTTATGAGATCGAAAAAGGATACTGTATTCTCTTAATGGCCCCACAGTAAACGCCCCCACAGTAAATGCCCCTTAAAATACACTTTCCATGTCGTGCTATGCAAGATGATTTTACAGAATAAATGCAGCAATGATAAACACATGCAAAGACATCTTTGTACTTACCAATCCTGCTGCATACATGGGCACTATAACAGGTTGCTTCTTATTGCCCGTGAAGAGCTATATACGTACGTTAGAGAGAAAGAACATATATTTAGAGAATGATCTGTCATAGAATGAAAGTTTCCAAAATATGCTTGTAATGCTTTATTACATACATCGTGAATGATAAATTGAATAAATTGTTAAATTGCCCTTATGGGGTTATATTTTTGATCTCCTAGCCCAATTCCTTCATTTTATAGTTAAGGAAAAACACTAAACAACTTTTCCTAAAAATAAGAAATATTGCAGAAAAATCTAGATAGATTTATGCTTAAAAGTTGGCATATTCAAAAATACATGAACATGTTAAACCAACTAATATTTATTTTTCTGAGGAACTAGTTTCAACAGAAGTGTGACAGAATTTAAAAACATTCATAGGTTGATTAAAGGATTTTCCAAGGTACTAATAAACTCACAATGTTTCGGGTGTCTATTCCCAAGGAGCACAAGAGCTTCTTGTTGCTATGGGAGCCACCCCACTGATATCTCAAGCCATGTGCATCATGGATGTCCTGTAGCTCAGCCCACACATCCAGCAGTTCCCTGCAAAGGTCACGATGAAGCCATGGGTTACTCAATAGCTTTCATGGGTTACTCAATAGCTTTCACCATGAATTCTACTTTTAATGTGACTGTGAAATATACATTTCAATTAATCTTGTGTCTAACATGAGTATATAACTACTATCTGAATGAAATCAACAGCCAACACTTAGTCATTAGAAAAGTAAGTTAAATTCATTTGAAACAATCAAGCAAAAATTTGGCCTGTTTGTTATTTTTTTTAAATTGTAAGGCAAAAATATTTAAAAGGAGGAAAGATACCACCCAGCATCCCACCATCTTTCTGGAGCTATTTAATATGTTTTCTCCTTGAGTCTTGACCCACAAATACAGTTGCAATTACAGCATATTTAAAATTCTGTATTCTTTTTTCAGATTTTAAGCATTTCCTTATGTCCATATGTATCTTTTTCAGTGGTTGTGTAATGTTCTATTAGACAGATGCATCATCATTTATTTAGCCACAATCATCATACAGTTTTAATTAAGTTGTTCTTACTGTTTGGCTCCTATTGCTAGTAGTACAAGAATATCTTCCTGTATTTTATGGTGTGTGTTATTGCAGAATTGTGTTATTTCCTGAGAATGAATCTCTTGGGTCTAAGAGTATGAACTATCTGTACAGCTAGCATATTTTAAAAAAATATCTACAGTTTAAAGATGGCAAAACATCAACCTTTTTATCCCCTTCTGTTCTCAGAAATCACCCCAAAACAAAAGTCAAGAAGCAAAAATAATATGCATCTTCAATGAAATTAAGAAATCCTGCCTCCAGAGGTGGGGAGTAACGAAATGCAACAGAACTATCCAGGAATAAGAATAAAATTAGCAAGTCAATCTAGACCCTCTAACATCTAATAATTAATAGGAGTTCCAGAAAGAAAACAGAGGCAATGGAGGAAGGTAATTGTCATTACAAGAGAATTGCTCAATACTGAAGAACAGAAGCTTCCAGATTGAAAGGTTCCTACCTAGTACTCAGTCCAATGAATGAAAAAAGATTCATATCGAGATACTTCATTGTGAAATTTCAGAACACCAGCAACAAAAGACCCTAAATTATAAATTTGATGTAGTGGTAGAATAAAGTAAAATTTTACCTCCTGTGTACCTTTTTCTCTGAGGAGGCTATTAGAGGATGTGCTCCACCAAAATGGGATTTAAGTGAAGGGAAGTCCCAAGACAACATGTGTTTAGGGGGCCCAGACTGATCCATTCCAGATTGGAAGGAACTGGAAGATGGAGGACTCCAGGTAAAAAATGGAATGGTCAGCTTGATAGGTCTTATCACAAGTAAAATTATATTCACAGGCTGTTGGAGGGTAGGGAAAGACTCAGTAAATGAAAAAGAGAGGCAATTATTAAATCCAGGAAAAAGGTATACTATAAAGAAAATAGTGGCTTAGCTGTGAACACTATATATATGATCGTAATAATGAAAATACCAAATAACAATTTAACCAAAAACTATGATATAAGTATACTGGGAAGATGAAGAGAAGAGAATAGCAGATGTAAGATCTAAATTTTCATCTATCATACTAGGAAATCAAAAAATAATATAAAAAATTGATTAGAATATCGATTTAGAATTTTTTTAAAAAAAGCTCAAAAATGGACAAGTAGAGAATTTTTTAAATCATATCTTTTAGCACAATATAATTTTTTAAACTTAAACACAGTAATATTTTAGAACCTTAATGGTTTAAGATAACCTTAGATAATCTTATAAATTAGAACAGTTGAAACTAACAAATATACATGCTATCTGAAAAGTGTCTACTACTTACCCACTTTCAGCTAAGGCCTCTCTTCTTTGTATTGGCAAGGTGCTTGCTTCCAGCAAGTGCTTCAGGGAAGTAACTTCTTCTTCAGTATCAGGGACAAATATGGAAGGAAAACATGCTTCGAAAATTCGCTCCAGGCGGTTTAGTAAAGCTGTCTGCATCAAAACACCCCCCAAAAGTTTATTTTCATTTTTGTAATTTTAATAATGTCATAGCTTTATCATTGCTACACACACACACCCCCATACAACAATACCCTGTCCGCTACTATGGGGTGGGGGAACTACCAGTCAGATACAGGAAACACTAAGTGAAAGAAGAATAACTACTCATAGAACAGCTTTAAATAATTGTGTAATGACAAATAAATGTCATTACACACCAAGCATCATGCCTGGCACTTTACAAACATTATCTTACTTAATCCATTACAAAATTCTACAAAGAAGCAATTACTACCCCATTGTACAGTGAGAAAGCAATCTCAAAGTTTGAATAATCTGCAAGCAAAAACAAACCCAAAAAAACCAGACAGTATTCATAATCTTTCCATAACACTGGGGTGTTTCTTACTACCACTCACATACTCTATATTTAGAACAATAAGATTGGATGCTTGCAAAAAGTATTATCCTATTATAGTTGAACAGAACCTGGATATGAACATGTGAATTCTGAAAACCTTTTTTTTTAATTTTTAAAAAATCTTATTGAAGTATAGTTGATTTACAATGTTTTGTTAATTTCTTCTGTACAGCAAAGTGACTCAGTTATACATATATATATATTCTTTTCCATTATGGTTTGTCACAGAATATTGAATATAGTTCCCTGTGCTATACAGAATGACCTTGTTGTGAAAACCTTTTAGAAATATCTGCTAATAGAAGAAACCAAAGTAGGAAAGAATGTCTCAATTTTTACCAAGAAATTCAATGGCTCATTTATCATTTTGATGATCTGTGCTATCTTTTAGAAATTCCATTTCTCTACTCTTCTATGGTGTGCATATTTGTATTTCTGAATAGTACACTATCTTTCCTCCAAGCAAAGCCTGCATATCCCCTAGAGTATTTTCTCTGAGAACACTGGCATTTTTGGAGTATTTTTATTAATTAAAACTTGTTGGATTTAGATTAACTTAGATTTTGGGGGTACTAGTAGGTTTAGTCTACATGTAACCTACAATAACATTTATTCCCACTTTCCTAACTTTATTTCAGATACATGTAAAATATTTTCAACTCAGCTCACCTTACTACTTAAACATCAACTAGGAATACAAACTTTTAAGTCAAAACTTGTTGGAAGATTAAGTGTACTACTGAAATGACATCCTGTGTACAAGAAAATGCCACATCATGGCGGTACTTCCTGCCAAGTAACAAAACAAGTTAATGCTTGATTTCTGTTGTTTAGTATAGTCAGCAAACAGGAAAATTAAAAACAAAAGGAAAAATTTTCACATACATATTTTCCAAAACAAAATCTCTTTTGGAAGCAGTATCAGAGCAAAAAACTTGACACTGCATAATTGGTCTCAGGGTACTCTTCTGCTATCTCTACAAAAGTTTAACACCTTCATTATATTCATGTATATGATATGGGAAAAGGTTCTCAGTATCAATTATGAAACCTACAGTAAAGAGTAGACTCAAGATCCCAAGGCTTGTGAAACTTGAGTGCATCAAGGGGACCCATACTTAACTCACTTCAACAGAGGGAATGGACAGACATTACTTTTAAAGGGATCAGATAACCATCTAATTGGAAACATAATAAGCATTGGCTCCTCTTGGGCAGGGAGGGTAAGCAAAAACTCACATATGACCAAATTTTATTTCTCTGTAAATTAAAACAGAATCTTTCTTGTATCCTCTTTGTTATCCTTTTAATGGGATAGAAAAAACATTTATCTAAGGATGAAAGAAAGGATCTCAAAACATATTCAATGATTTGGATCAATCATTACACATAACTAGGTCTTAGGTATACCAGTGAGCAAATTCTCAAATTAGTGGAATGTACTTGAAGAAATAGAACATTATTTTAACCCAATCACATTTAAACTTTGTTTTAAACTTCTTCCCAACCTTTTCTCATAAAGAATAAAATTACATGGAAATTTTAAAAGAAAGTTCCATATGTCTTTAGGATTAGATATTAGAGTCAATTGCTTCAAATCTTTTGCTGAATGAGGTAGAGCAGGAGTTGGTAGATTTTTCTCTATAGGGCTAGATAGTGAATAATTTTCGTGTTGCAGGCCATCCATAAACAAATAAGTGTGGGTGTGTTCCGATGAAACTTGATTTACTAAAACAGGTGGCAGGACAGATTTGTCTGCTAAGCCATAGTTTGCTGACCCCAGAGGTAGAGCCATAAATAAATTTTTTAAATAAATATTCAAACAACCAGAATCCACTAACTGACCAGCACCACTCACCACAAGGAGGAACTCCTCAACAATTCAACAAGAAAGC
This sequence comes from Aethalodelphis obliquidens, assembly GCF_003676395.1. Lineage (NCBI taxonomy): Eukaryota > Metazoa > Chordata > Mammalia > Artiodactyla > Delphinidae > Aethalodelphis > Aethalodelphis obliquidens. The sequence goes on along the minus strand of NW_020837984.1, from coordinate 9,770,312 downwards.
AGCTAATAGAATTAACAAAGATTTTGATTAAAATTAAATTTCCTAACATTTTACTTTTTAAAGTATATTAAATTCCAACTACCAGTTTGATGCTAAAAGGGCTACTATCTTGTTCATGGTAGTAAATAATGCCAAATTTCATTTACTACTAGTTAATTCCAGTAAGTAAATAGCTGATATAATTATAACACTTCAATAGAGGACTGTGGACCCAAGGGGCTGAGACTCAGTTTCAGGATTTATAAACTGGAGCTCTCAGGGCCTACCTTACAAGGTGAATAATAAATTAGAGGAGTAAATGCTTGACACCCAGTGTGTGCTCAAGAAGTGGTAGCTTTTATCACTACTGTTGTTATTATATAGATGATACATACAGACACAGTGGCCTGCCAAGGAATAAATGTCAAAACCAGGTTTCAAATCTCACTAAGGCTACTTCTCCGCCACTATTTAGCATTCTAAATCATTATGAAAATACTTGTCTCAATTTATATCAATTTCTAACATATTACATCAAGAAATTAAATAATCCAAATATTTTGCATCCTCCCCAAGATCCTCCTATCAAGTTGGGAAAAAGGGACCTAATTAAAAAATATCTGTTGTTAAGAGCTGCTTATATAATGAGAACCTGTTACTGCTACCCCTTGGGGATTTTAAATTTTGAAAACTCGTGAACATTTTGGTTGATTGTTGGCATCTGTGACTTAAATCTTGATCACATTATGAAAATCAAAGAGTGTAAACCACACATGAGGTGTGTTAAGATGCTTTACTTCCCAAGAAGCACAATAAAGTTCAAACATACGATGGAACATAGCCCAAGTAACTTGGTAAGTAGAAGAGGTACAAGAATATAACTAACATTAACCCTCAGAAGAAGAGAAACTAACCTACCATAAGAATAGTTTCTCTTATGACCAAGCAGATAAATTTCTTTCAAAAAAACAGATTTCCCAAAACACTGTAATTAGACACTCAATTTTAAAAAACTCATAAAATTTGAGCATGAGATAAAAGGTAAAGGTTGGAACTTCCCTGGTGGCGCAGTTGTTAAGAATCCGCCTGCCAACGCAGAGGACACAAGTTCAATCCCTGGTCCGGGAAGATCCCACATGCCGCAAAGCAACTAAGCCCGTGCGCCACAACTACTGAGCCTGTGCCCTAGAGCCTGGGAGTCACAACTACTGAGCTGGCGCGCCACAACTACTGAAGCCTGTGCGCTGCAACTACTGAAGCCCACGCGCCTAGAGCCTGTGCTCTGCAACGAGAAGCCACCACGATGAGAAGCCCACGCTCACCGCATCTAGAGAAAGACCGCGTGCAGCAACGAAGACCCAACGCAGCCAAAAATAAATAAATAAATAAATAAATAAATAAGGTAAAGGTTGATACTGGTAAAGGTTTTGGGTTTTTTTGTTTCTTGAAGATTATTAAATAATTTTAATTGTTTTAAAATATATTCAATTTTTTCCTCAACATTGTCAGCCAAGGTAGTTTAACACATGCAATAGCCTTAAAGTCAGTAAAGAGAAATATTATTTAAACTTCGATTTATTCTACTGTACATAAGCAAATTATTCATCTAACACTACTATTCATAGTTTCCAACAAAGCAAATAGTAAATTTTTACTAAAGAGCCAGTGCTGCACTCTAAATTAATGTGAGGGTAACAAAATAAGTACACACACACTTAGCATATTAAATATTTAGCTGAGGTTACAACAGTAACTAAATAGCAAACTAAATAAAATAATATTCACTCCAGTTACTTGAATTTCAAATGCCTTCAACTTCAAAGTCAAAGAGGAAAAATAGTCATCAGTTCTCCCTTGTATTTGGAATTAGGAAACTGGTGATTGAGCCATGTCTGTCAATTCAAACACATATCAAATTCTAAACCTGCAAACAGCAGCATATCTGGCCATTAAACATTTTAAGAACAGGGGGCTCTGATAAATGCAGGGTTGAAAGGCAAATGCTTTTCCAGACAGGTACCAGACTCCCTTTTTCATTTTCTCTACCGTTTCCAGTGCTAGGAAGCCAAAGGAGAAGGTCTGCTACTTGCAGACAAGCACACTTGGGCTCAGAAGAGTTCCTACCTGTCAAATCTATTCTAAGGGAAACTAGCCAGAAGCAGCATTTTTGCTCTCAAAATAGTCTGACAGGTGAGTATACAGCTGAACTAGGGGTACTCCCACACAAATTCTCATTTATCTCCCTATTACTTTTTGCTATTCACCAAAAAATCCAGTTGGCAACACTATTTCTTGCACCTTTTTTTTTTTTTTGCGGTACGCGGGCCTCTCACTGTTGTGGCCTCTCCCGTTGCAGAGCACAGGCTCCGGACGCACAGGCTCAGTGGCCACGGCTCACGGGCCTAGCCGCTCCGTGGCATGTGGGATCTTCCCTGACCGGGGCACGAACCTGTGTCCCCTGCATCGGCAGGCGGACTCTCAACCGCTGCGCCACCAGGGAAGCCCTCTTGTACCTTTGAAGACCATTTTCTAAGAAGTGCATTTCTGAGATTATTCAGTAACAGCTAACATTTATTGAGCACTAGTTATGTGCAAGACACTGCACTAAGCACCTTTAATATGCACAATTTCATTTTATCTTCACAATGAGTTTTGAAGTAAGTACTATTATTATTCTCTAAATCTCAGGTTCAGAGAAGTGGCTAATGCAAGTCAGTGCTGAAAGCTGGATCTAAATCTAGCAGTGTGACTCCAGAGCCTTGATTTTTAGGTACTATACTATAATCAGGGCCAACTTATGCAGTAGGCACAGGGCCTAGGGTCCACAGTAATTTTAGGGGTTCATGAAAACGTTTTAATAGTTACTATTAACATACTCAACCTTATACCAAGTTATAAAATAGAATTTTAAATATCTTTTATGGGGAAGGGGCTCACAAAAGTCATATGTGGTCTTAGCTATACTACTCTCCAAAGGTACACTGGCTTTTATAGGATTTCTCTATCTTTCCTAATTTTCTCATTTCTCATATATTTGTTTTCCTATCAGGGTCCTTTTTACCTTGAATCCCTCTATATTTTACTTTTTTCAACCCATACAGTGTTTCTGGAAAAGCAAAAATGATTACCCAATGTTTTAATTCATCAATGAGGGCAAAGCACTATGCATGAATTCACTTATACTCATTCCCAGTTCTGTCCTATCTCCATGTCTGGGTTTGGAGGAAGAAAACCCTTTCATTTTATACACTGGTGCAAGTAAGTCATATTATCTAATGCAGAGCTTCTCAACTGACGTGGCTCAGTTACAAACAGGTTACAGGTCTTCCAAAAATCCTGAAAGGTATATATGGATATTTGGCATTCCCTCTTGTGACAGTTAATTTTATGCATCAACTTGACAGGGCCAAGGGGTGCCCAGACATTTGGTCAAACATTATTTTAGATATGTCTGTGAGGTTGTTGCTGGATGAGATTAATATTTGAATTAGTAGACTAAGTAAAACAGATTGTCTTCCTTAGTATGGATGGGCCTCATTCAATCAACTGAAGACAGTTTGCGGACTACAGATCTTAGGACTTAGTGATCATCTCCATAATTGTATGAGCCAATTCCTTATAATACATCAGTCAGTCTGTCTGTCTCTCCATGCATGCATGCATGCATGGTTCTACTTCTCTGGAGAACCATGATTAATACACCTCTATTTTGTAAATGACTACAGTAGAGTATAAAAAGATTGTGTATTGAAATTCTCATTCAGTTTTCCAAAGGAGTGTATAAGACCAGCACTGAGGATCCTAGACTGGTTCTGAGGCCACTCAAAGGCATATCCCCTTTAAAGTATCTTGATTTTAGGGTAATTTCTAAAATTCCTTCAACATATTTCTAGTTAGTTTTCCTTTCTCCCTTATAAACAGTAGTTGATTAATGTCAATAGTTTTAATATTGATAGAATTAGGTCTTGTTCTTAAGTGGAAGTTTAGAAGAAACATAAAATCCACTGGGCAATTTAATCTTCCATTTAAGAGGATACCTTATGCCTTACCACCATTAAATATTAAGTAAGATATCAAGTACAGTCTACAACTGTATACTTATCAATCCCCAGTTTCAAGCTATGTAAGAAGAGTAACCAATTGTAGTACTCACTATGCTCTAAAAAGATAGTTTGCCCCTTCTGCACAGTTTCTGGATAAATCTAAGAAAGTATTTCTATCTGTTTTGGAATTAAAGACAGAATTTCAAATTTTCTGAGGGAAAAATAACAAAAGGAATTGCTGTCCAAATACTTCAGGCAAGCAAAGAGCTACATGGCCAAAATCTCCATTTCTTTCTTTCTTTTTTAAATTGAGATATAATTGACATATTAGTTTCATACGTACAACATAAGGGTTCAATATATGTATATATTGCAAAATGGTCACCATAGTTACAAATTTTTCTTTTCTCGTATGAGAACTTTTAAGAACTACTCTCTTAGCAACTTTCAAATACACAGTACAGTATTATTAACAATAGTCACCATGCTGTACATTGTACCTCCAGGGACTTATTTATTTTATGACTGGAAGGTTGTACTTTTTGACCACTTAATTTCTTTATTTTGTTGCTTACTTATGTTTTCAGTCATAAGTTCAGGTGTTCACCCACATTAAGGAAAACCTGCACAAATCTTAGGCAGGTGATTAAATAAATGAAGGTGAAAATGTAGTTACACTCAGTTTGAGAATGCTGACTTTCTGGTGAACAAACCAATAACTTAATCTCAAAATAACATAAGCCAAAGTATTAGTGATTCTCTTCTTTTTCCTTTTTGTGATACTCAATTTTTAAAGCTCTCAAGATAAATCTTCTAATAACATTTTCCCAGTAACATTATCAACTAGATGGCTAATAAAAGAAAATGACTCATAGCTTCCTTTTCTATAGCCAATTAATATAAGGAGATTACTTACCAATTACCTAAATTCTCAAATAACACCCAGAGCAATATTTTGAAAATTTTACAAAAGCTCAGAGTTTAATGCAGTGCTCATGACATTATCTCCTTTACCTTATACCAAAGAAAAGGCATCTTGGCTATTTCAATCAAGGTTCCTTTCTGGAACATTAACAGGTTAAAAAAACCGTTAAAACAATACATGTAATGGTCTTTTGGAAAAAGAACTGCTTTCAAAGTAAGGAGATTTTTGTTTTTTGTTACTGTCATTTTATTTTGTTTTAAATCTCAGCCCCAAAAGTGAAGAATAATTTTGACCTTTTTCCAATTTCTACAGTAGAGATACCACTAACTTGCTTTTCTCTACAATTTATAAGAATGTTAACAGGAGAATGAAATAAACTGAACTCTGCGTTCTCAGAAAAAAATATTCACTGAAGGGGAAGACTATTTCTCAATAAATGGTCATTATGGCTTTTACATCAAGGCCTGAACCCTCTGAGGCTTGCTGGACTCACCATCTGAGAATTGGCTTGACTGAAAACATTTTATAAGTTTCAAAGATTTCTTCTTGGTTGACTTTTCCCTAAGTAACCAATTACAGCAATAAAGTTACAATAATTGATTGTCTCTTGACCCAGGGAACATATATTTTATTAAAATGTTAAGATATCCTTCTGGTAGGCTGAAAAAAGGAAAGTACTAAAAAAACAGGGACCTGGACAATGTCACATACATAGCAAAAAAGTCAAAGAAATTTGAAATGACAACTATACCATTTGTCTGACTTCACAAAGAATTGTTCCCCATGTTTGCTTAATTGAATTAACTGAGCTCTGAATTCTAAAAGACTCTCACAACATTCTGTCAAAACAATTTGCGGGCACTCTGTTCAAGACAGAATTGTATCCAGGTAAGATTCAACAGGGATAAATCATTTTATGATTAAAAAATCTAACTTTTAGTGTCATTAATATGTGAGGATTTCTGTGCTGTCCCCAAAATGGTAGCAACTAGGAGAAACATTTTAAGAAAAATGTTAATAAATCTAATCCTCTCCTAGAGAACTAGAGTAATGTGCATTTCCAGCAGATTCTGGAAAAGGAAGAAACTACAGGTCACAACCCTCCTTTACAACAGAAGGATAAGAATGGAAGTCACTTTCCAGCTCAGTCACTTTCCATTTCCCCACCTCAATTTCCTTCCAAACTTCTCTTCTAGCCCCCTTCCAGCAGTTTCTCCTTTCCAACATGCATCTCCAAGTTCTGCTCATTTTGCATAGCCATTCAGCAAAAAGAAAAGCCTGAGGACTGAACCAGACAAATCTCAGGAAGTCAAAGCATCTTGACACAATCCATATAGTTTTTGTTTTATTTTTACAAAATAGAATCATACTACAAGATTCTTATTTTTCAATAGATTTTTCACTCGTTTTAACGTTTACTGTCATTTTATCTTCACAAAAGTCCTTTGCAACAGATATTACCTCCTTTTTACAGACAACTGAGTTCAGAAGTAACTTGTCCAAAATCATAACGCTTATGACTCTGAGTCAATATTCAAACTCAGATCTGTAAGATTCCATAAAGCCCTTGTACTTTATTTCCTCCTATATCCAGTTATCAGATTACACATAAATAACTTCAATCATATGATGCAAAAAATTCCTTTTTGAAGTGGTCATACTTTAAAAAATACATTATATGATGATGTTAAAAGTTCTAAGGCTATAAATTAATGATTATCCTAGTGTCACCCTATACTCTAATAAGATGAAACTAAACAGGGAAAGGATTAGCTCAAAAACCAACAGTCTTCACTTTGCATTATATAATTAATTCATTCCTTGTTTAAAATTGTAAACTTCTGCCTCAATAATGAATTACTCAACAGGAATAATACACATTAGCCAAACCATGTAATAACTGAATTAGCAAATTAAGCTATTCAGACACTCAATGTCAAATGAAAAGTGATTAGCTGTGCACTCCAACTGGTGGTACCACAATTTCTACAATATCTTAATGTATCAGCAATATCAAAGCAATTATGTATAACTATTTTAATTAACAGACTCTGGAAATATTTCCAATTGAAAATGGTTTGCTTAGCAAAAGATAATTGGAGAAGCAAAGTTTATAGATTCTGATTTTATTCTCAGTATTTTTAAAATAGGCCTGTGGACCAAGTGTTACATATATCAATAAAAAGCAGTTATATTCAAGGGAGTGCTTTCTTCCATACCCCTGGTTAAATTTAGCACAGGGTACAACTCAGGACTGGGGAACAATCTGGATATCAAACTGCACCTCTAGGGGCTACTTTAGGTCAAAATAATCTTAATGAATCTTCTCTGAAAGAATCTGGACCAGAAAAGGATAAAAGTACAGGGGCTAAGGGGTAAAAATATTCCTGACAATCCTACTTCCTAAGAGTAAACATAAATATACATTTGCAAGAAATTATAAGCAAATAAATAGTCACAGTATGGCTAAGTCAACTATGGCTGTTGCATGTTCTAGCTCTAACCCTTAATCCATCTGACACCCTCACCTCAGGCCTTTCATTAGCTGTTAAATTATGAGGCCCATATCCACTTTTTTCAAATTCTTTTTCTATCCTTCCAGTCCCTATAGCCTTCAGCACAGATTGAGGTTTCAAACTCTGCTTGCTCTTTTTTGTAATCAAAACTAGGTCTTTGACAGACAAAATTAAGAGACATTATTTTCTGAAGCTTAAAAAAATCTTTGAAATCTCAGTTTAACCTTCTTTTAAAATCACTATAAAGGTAAAAACTGAAGGATTTGCTGGAATAGTTCACTAACTGATTAATGAATTTTTACATAAGTGGTATTTATATTTATCAAAAAACCAAGTTGATGATTATGATTATTTAATATTTCTGTAAATATTAAAGAAACCTACTGAGATAAAGAAAAATCTTGCCAAGCATTATTAAAAGAATGTCTCTTTGGGGCTTCCCTGGTGGCGCAGTGGTTGGGGGTCCGCCTGCCAAGGCAGGGGACGCGGGTTCGTGCCCCGGTCCGGGAAGATCCCACATGCCGCGGAGCGGCTGGGCCCGTGAGCCATGGCTGCTGAGCCTGCACGTCCGGAGCCTGTGCTCCGCAATGGGAGAGACCACAACAGTGAGAGGCCCGTGTACCGCAAAAAAACAAAAACAAACAAACAAACAAACAAAAAAAAAGAATGTCTCTTTAACGTTAACCAAATGATTGTGAAACATGTAACTAATCTACCAAATCTGGCAAGCATTGTGTACCATAAAGAGACGCCTTTAACAGGTACCCAATTAAAAAATACTTTTTGAAAAGCTGAATTAGAAACCTCCATAGCAATTAATATGTCATACAAAATAGAGAAAATGAGTAAATACCTGAGCTGAAGTGGCTGTTTCCTGTAAATGACCACCAGCAACTGCTCCTTTGGAAGCTGCTAAAGGGACACTGTGCGTTTTGGGGGTTCCTGGAGTATCAATCTTCTCATCTGTCCTATGTGACTGCCAGGCTTCCTTTCGATGATGAGATTCAGTAGCCTGCTGGTCTCCAAAAGCAGCCCAAGAGCAGCTATCTTTCTGTCCATCCTCAAAAGCATTCCAGTCTACAACCTGGCTAGGACCAGCTGAACTGAAGTCCGCAAAATCATCAGAGTCCTGAAAATCACTGCAGTCATCTTGAATATTTGGCACAGAATCAAAATCTCCAAACTCACCTTCTTGCCCAATTTTCAGTTCTGAAACAGGTTCAGTGCCTGTCCCAGTAGATTTTCTTGCCAAACTGCATCCCTCTGATAAACTATCAGAAGTTTGTTTTAGAACTGACTCAGTAAATATAATTTCCTCTGGGCAAGAGACAGCATTTGATTCCCCAAATTCTCCAAAGTCATCACCTGGTTCACTAAAATGTGGAAAGTGCTCTGAGGACTCTTCAAAAGTGACGTCACTCATTGAATCTTGTGTACCAGTAACAAAAGGTGGAGTCGTGCCACTGGCTGTGCCAAAGTCACCAAAATCATCCTCATTGGTATCGTTGCAAGTCACAAAGTCATTACTACTATCATCGTTTTTTACACTCATAGAATCATCCAAAACATTTTCTTCTGTAGGATCAATGCTGAGGCTTCGGGAATCAGTACACTTTCTACTTTCTTCTTTGGAAGAACCAACTTCATCATCAGCATCGTAAGTTTGAGTAGAATCCATGCATAGGTCAGCACGTTTAGAAGTAAATAAATCAAGTTTTTCCTCAGTTTTACATTGTTCTCTCCTACTGGCTTCTGAATTTTCAGCTGAGTCTACCAAACTCCAAGCCTTTGATTGAACACTTGAATTTAAAAATTCATCCTGTTGCAATGTTGGAAGGCTTTGTTTTTCACTGGTGAAAGCTCCATTACTCACCATGCTTATTTCTGAAACACAAACCTGATCCTCTCCAGCACTGTCTCCTTTATCGCCAATGCTTCTATCCAAGGACACTTCTTTTACAGAATTCAGTTCATTGACTCTATTAATTTTATTGTTTTCCTGAATGGTAAGTGCTTCTCTATCATTTAAAACTGCACACCCTATTTCTTCTAGTTGTATCCTTTCTTTTTTGGAAAATGTGGCAAAATCTGCAAATTCCTCCGCAGGACTAGGTGCAGAGTCTAAATTATACTCAGTACTGTGAGTGCTAAGAGGCTTTCGTCCTTTTGAATCAGCTACAGCGTCCAGATCATCTGTTCCCTGAGGATTTACAGTTTCCAATACTGCAAACCCATTTGTTAGAATCTCCAGACAAGGAGGCTTTTCACCATTGCAGCTCTCTAACTGCTTGTTTTGATGAACAACATTCATATCAGTTCTAAAATCTCCTGGAGAGAAATTTTCAGGTGTTCCAACATTCTGTCTCTGCTCCACTACTTTATTTAAATCTCTTGGACTTTCTATGCGATCAATGGAAGTATCTAAAGTTTTAGGTGAAATTATTTCTTTGCTGGTGGTAGAAAGTAAAATATCAGACTGTCCTTTCACAGAAGAAGAAAGTTCAGCAGTGATGTCCTTATCATTACCATTTTTGATGGACTTAAAGCTTGTAAGGCTATCTACATTTTCTGAGAAATCATGAATTGGCATAAAATGGTTTGAAGGTACAAACTCTTCCTTGGGATGAGTATAATCTGGTGTATCAAAATCAACAAACCCTACACCAGAAGGGCTAACTTCGGAAAACCCACCAAATTCCCCAAATTCATCATCATCCTCATCCTCAGCTCCATTGTCTAGTGGTGGTGGGGATGAAGAGTACATTCGAATGATGTCTGGCTCCATTGTTCAATTGCTTTCAAATAATTAATTTACACCTGAAAAAAAAAAAGATTTTTTTTTTTTAGGGAACTGATTACATAGAACAAAGTCTTTCAAAATTCTCTCAAAGAAACTTCAAAACTATGCAAATTTACAGTGCTCTGTTTATCTTTTAAACTATTTTTATCTCAGGTGGGATTACACAGCTATAATATAATGGCAAAAAAAAAAAAAAAGAAGAAAAACACTCTCTTCTAGTGTATGTTTCCACGGGCATTGGTAGTACATTACTGAATCTGGGGATTCCAGAAAATTTCAAATAAATACTTACAAAAGTATATGTACAAAAGTCTCTCTTGGGGCACTTGCTTGTTCTCTTAAGCTCTCTTTCCAGTTCATTGGGGACTCAGGGCTTGCCTTATGGATTTGTATGAGTTCTTTATAAATAAAAGACATGAAAATTTTATCTTTAATAATGGCTACGAATATTGATATTTTCCTCACTTTACTTTTCAATGTTTATTTCTGACCCAAGTTAATTTTTTTTCTTTTAATATACTTTATTTTTTTAAATAAGTTTTAGGTTCACAGCAAAATTGAGCAGAAGGTACAGAGATTTCTCATATATCTCCTACCCCCATTCATGCATAGCCTCCTCTATTATGAACATCGTCCACCAGTGGTATATTTGTTACAATTGATGAACCTACATTGACACATCATTATTACCCAAAGTCCATAGTTCATATTAGGGTTCACTGTTGGTGCTGTACATTCTATGGATTTGGACAAATGCATAAAGACGTGTCCACCATTACAGTATCACACAAAATAATTTTACTGCCCTAAAAATCCTGTGTTCCACCTATTCTATTCATCCCTCCCTCTCCCCTGCCCTGGCAACCACTGGTCTTCTTACTGTCTCCATAGTTTTACTTTTTCCAGAATGTTGTATAATTGGAATCACAGAGTATGTAGCCTGTACACACTGTATGATTGGCTTCTTTCACTGAGCACTATGTATTTAAGGTTCTTCCTCCATATCTTTTCATGGCTCAATAGCTCTTTTTTCTTTTTTTGTACTGAATAATGTTCCACTGTCTGGATGTACCATAGTTTATTTAATTTTTTATAACTTTCAATTTTGAAATTGCTTAGGACTCATAAGAAGTTGCAAAAATAGTACAGAGAGTTCTCATGTATACTCCCACCCAGTTTCCCTCAATAAGAATACGGTAAACAACAATAGTACATGATCAAACCCTGAAACTGACATCAGTACAACCTATTAACTCAGCCACAGACCTTGTTTAGATTTCACCACTTTTTTTCTTTGTGTGTGTGTCTGTATAGCTTTATGAAATTGATCATATGTGCAGATTAGATTTCAGTAACTTGTCACTACAATTGGGGATTAGAACTGTTGCAAAAATAGTTCAATAATACTCATCAATATAAAGAAAGTCCCTTGTGTTATCCCTTAACAGTCATGCCCTTCCCTAAACCCTAACTGCTGGCAACCACTGATCTATTCTCCACCATTATAATTTTGCTATGTCAAGAGTGTTATCTAAATGGAATCATATAATATGTAATCCGTTGAAGTTGGCTTTTTCACTCAGCTTAATGCCCTCAAGATCCATCCATGTTGTTGCATGTGTCCACAGTTCATTCTTTTTTATTGCTAAGTAGTGTTCCATTATATAGATGTTGGATGTTATAGATGTTACCACAGTTTGTTTCTCCATTTACTCCATTCAAGTCATTTTCTGTATTTTACAATTACAAATAAAGCTGCTATGTACATTTGTGTACAGATTAACCTGTGAACATGAGCTCTCATTTCTTTAAGATGAATACCCAAGAGTGCAAATGCTGGGTCACATGGTAAGTGTGTGGTTAACTTTATAAGCCAAACTGTTTTCTCAAGTTAATTTTTAAGGGGTCAAATTGGTTAATTTTCCATTAGTAATTTTCTTCATTATTTTGCTATCATATAAGCTTAAAACTGAATAAATATTCACTTATTTTCTTCTACTTAGAGGGTTTTTTTACATTTAATTTTTAATACATCTACAATTTATTTTGGCATATGGTCTAAAGCAAGGGTCTAAGTGAATTTTTTTCTGACTAGCAATTATCATAATCCCATTTATTGAATAATCCTTCCCATGCCCACCAGTTTGATACCTTCTTTTTCTATATATTTAATTCTTAAATGAAATCTATGTCTGGGTTATTTTGGTCCTCTCTATTAAACAGTCAAAAGTGTCACAAGACAAACTTAACATTAAAAGCAAAGGGTAGATTAACATCAAAGTCCTAGAACAAAAACAGCCCATAGACAATGAATTGATACTTACTGCAATTCAGTTGTCCTTAGACACATAAGGAAAACGTTTACTACAAAATTCAACCAGTTTTGCAAGCTAACAACAACAAAACTTTCTTCCGACTCTCAGGATAAAATTTCATAAGATCTTCCAGTTTTACAGAGAAGGTACCTTAGAAACCACATAATTTAATTCAGAGATGAGGAAAATGAGGCCTACTGGTCAGCAACTTTACCAACAGTCAATACAGCTGGTTAATAGAGAATGGCTTCAGAATTTAGAAAAGATCTTTAGGTCAATGACTGGTCAGCTGCTGAGAGAAATAAGTGAGTCAAGAGAAAAAAACATTCCATTGTAACATATCTACTTTAAATTGTTTACCTATGAAATCAGCATTATAAAGAAGGAAATAACTGCTTTAGTGCTAAGACACCTTCTTTTCTGCTGATTTAAAGAGGAAAAAAAAAAAACAGTAAAAGATACACATAAACCCTATTTTCTTCCCTTGTCTAGAGCACGAAATACCCCTTTTAATGCTGGCTGTACAGGGTCATTTGACCTCTGACAGTTTCCCTTTAATAATGAAGTTCCTAGTATTTAAAAATACTCTCCAATTGTTAATGAAAGTGTGGAGAAAGGGACACTTGTACACACATACTACTGGTGGGTGCATACATTGTTACAAGGCTTCCAGAAGGCAATCTGGCTATACTAAAAAATAAAAAGTTTTTAAAGTAAAACAAAATGCTCCAAAGGGATTACTTAAGCAAATTATGCTACATAGGATACTATGTACTCATTAATATCATAATTCCTTTTTTTTAATTTAAAAGCATTCATAATGATGGGAACATGTCAAAAGGACACAAAAACCAGCTTGAAGGGGTTACTGCTGTTTAAATCAGGGACAAATTGAGCATCAAAATAAAGATGATGATAGATTATAATTCACTAAATAAAATAATAAACTATCAGTGCTCATGGATATAAACATATAAGTGAAATAAACTGAAAATTAGATGAGGAACAAGTTACTGCATAGTTTCAAAATATCCCTACAACATACTTAATTACAAAGGGAACAAGTGTTAACTTTACCGTGGTGAAGCCTGACACTTAAGTGATCAAAGTAAACATCACTAGTAATGGGAATATCGAAATCATGCATCACCTGACAAGATGCAATGAGGACACAGACTCACTTCTGGAATATTGCTGCCAAAAATACATAGCCTGAATAAATTCATGAGGAAACTTCAGACAAATTCAAATTGAGAGAGAGTCTACAAAACAACTGGCCTATAATCTTCAAAAGTATTGATCAATGTCATGAAAGTTATGAAGAAATTGGAAAACTGTTCCAGACTGAAGATGACTAGAGAAATGACAAGTAAATATAACACTTGTTTCTCAACTGGCTCCCTTTTTTATAAAGGTCATTATTGGGATGACCGTGAAACTTGAAGAGCCCAAGAATTAGACAGCAGCAATACATTGATGCTAATTTCATGATTTTGATGGTAGTATTGTGGTTATATAAGAGAATGTCCTTGGTATACACTAAAATATTTGAAAGAGATGGGGCATCAGGTTGGCAACAGTCTCAAATTGTTCTGGAAAAAAATCTTATTTGTACTGAAACTGCAACTTATTTATAAGTTTGTGATCACTGCAAAATGAAAAAGATTAAAAGCATTCCAGGAGATTTATGTTTGCATTTAAAATATGCCTACTTTATAAAAAATGTGTTACTTATACAATAATAATGCTTTATTAAAAATTGTGGCAAGATAAGCATAACAAAATTTACCATTTTAACCATATAAGTGGAATCATACAGTATTTGTCCTTTTGTGACTGGCTTGTTTCACTTAGCATAATATCCTTAAAGTTCATACACGTTGTAGCATGAGTCAGAATTTCATCCTTTTTAAGGCTGAATATTATTCCATGGTATGTACATACTAACATCTGTCGACAGACGGATAGGTCGCTTCCACCTTTTGGCTATTGTGAATAACGCTGCCATGAATGTGAGTGTACAACATACCTTATTTTTAAAACTTTTTAGTTTGAAATAATAATAGATGAACAGAGTTGCAAAAATAGTGAAGTCTGTACACCCTTCACCCAGTTCCTCCTAATGGTGACATCTCAAATAGCTCTAGTACAATAGCAAAACTGGAAATGTTGGTATTACTATCAACTAGACTACAGACCTTACTCAGTTTTCACCATTTAAAAAAACCCAAAACACTTGCATTCATCTGTGTTTGTGTATAGTTCAATTTTATCCCACGTACAGACCTATGAAACTACCACTATCAAGAAACAGAACTGCCCCAACTCCCCTACCTCATTCCTGTCCCTGGGCAACCACTAATCTGTTCTCCATATCCATAGTTTTATCATTTCAAGAATGTTATGTAAATGGAATCATACAGCATGTACCCTTTTGAGGTTGACTTTTTTCACTCAATACAATGCCCTTAAGGTCCAATGTATGGTTATTACGTGCATCGGTAGGCCAATTATTTTTATTGTTGAGTAGTATTCCACTGTACAGATATACCAGTTTGTTCAACCACTGACCAACAGAAGGACATATGGGTTATTTCCTATACTTTCCTATTATAAACAGTATATATACTACATTAATAATATATACACTAATAGTATATTTAAATAGTATTTATAATAAAGATGCTAAGAGCATTTACGTACAGGTTTTTGTGTGAACATAAGTTCTTATTTCTCTGGGATAAATGCCCAAGAGTATAATCACTGGGTCCTAAGTTAGTGCATGTTTAGTTCTGTAAAAACTGCCAAACTATTTTCTAGAGTGCTGTATCATTTTATATTCTCATAATACTATATTTTAAAGAACCATCTGTGATGTTTAAGTAGAATCTGTTCATGGTTAATCTATTGCTTTTTCTAAAACTTTTTATTGTTTGAAAAATAAAATATTGTATTATTTCAAGGCTTATTTCAAACTCAGATGTTAAGGCAAATATAAAGATCTGAAATCGGGAACTTTGTAACCAATCCAACAACACAAAGTAGTTTTTCTTCCTGTCACACCCTGGCAAGGTACTCTCTTTCTCCTAGGTGCAACAGGCTCTATCAGCCCCCCACACTATGAACATTTCCACATTCCTCAAACCTGTGTCACCTATCGATGGGAAGAACATGGGCTGCACATTCCCCTTCAGCAGGTCTTGCTCTGGCCCAACTCACCCTTCAGAAACCTAAGAGAGTGCCACTGCTCACGAGTTTCAGCCAAGAATGCCAACCAGCCAGTGTGAAGGAGGCCTGAAATTTTTCAGAAAATTCTTCTGTGCCCAGGGCAATTCAGTAAAATTTGTTAACTGAAGTATATTTGTTCATTGTTAACTGAAGTATTATTTGTATAATGAATTTACATATTAAGTCTGACTTAGACAAATCTAACTTTTTTTTTTAACCACAGGAAAATATGGATTTTAAAGTAGCTATTTCTACTTAACAGAGAAAAGAAAAAAAGATAGATGAGCTACTTTAATACAGTGTCTGGCACACAACCACCTCAATAAATGTTTCTTCATCCTTAATGAACTACTTACACCACACACAAGGAGTCCTAATCAATCATCCAGTTTCTTTACAACCTGAACAAGCACTTGTACGTGTGTGTGTGTGTGTGTGTGTGTGTGTGTGTGTGTGTCTCTCTCTCTCTCTCTCTCTCTCTCTCTCTGCAGGGAAGGGGGTGTGCTCAACCTGCCATTTTTTTGTCTGCTTATTCCAAGACCTGTTAGAGGAGAGTAAACAAGTAATGGGGATATCCAGAAAAGATTCAAGTCATAGTATACACAAGGCTCTCATGACTGAGTAGTAATGGTAGTCCTAAAGGTAGTCAGAGCAGCCCTGTGCCAGAGTAGCAGCCAAGGTGACAGGGGATATAATGAGTGAAGGAGATTCAGTATTAATCTCTCACAAGAAGAGGAGCCACATTTGCTTAAGGAGTTCTAGCCTCAAGTCTGAAATAGTCTTAGAAAAAAAAGATGGTGAGTCTCTAGGCTGAAAGCTCTGGGGCTAAGTGGCAGGGAGGGCTTGACAAGGCAGAGGAATGAAGAGGGATTGGGCTATCATCTAAGACTATCTAAGCCATTTCAAAATAGTTTCTCAAGAAGGACAAAATTGGAGGATTTAACCTACCAGGTACCAAGCCTCGGTTTAAAGCTATATGGCCACATGATAACAAAGATGCCAATGCAGTGTGGGGGGAAAGAACAACCTTTACAACAAATGGTGCTAGATCAACTGGGGGAAAAGGTCTTTGACTCTACCTAACATCTTACCCAAAAGCCAGCTCCATACAGACTGTAGGCCTCAATGTGAAAGGAAAAACAATCAACCTTCTAGGAGATAATTTAAGAGAATATTTGCATGACTTTAGGGAAGACAAGATGTTTTAAACAAGTAACAGAAAGCACTACTCATGTAAGAAAAAACTGATAAATTGGACTTAAGATTAAAAACTTCTGTCCATCAAAAGAACAACATTAAGAGAACAAAAAGGCAAGCCAATGCCTGGAAGAAGATATCTGCAATACATATAATTGTCAAAGACCTCATATCCAGAATATGCAAAAAATTCCTACAAATCAATGTGAGACGACCTAAAAGAAAAATGGCCAAAATATTTAAACAAAAGAGTATTTCACAAAGGTGGATGTCCAAATGGTCAATAAGCATTTGAAAAGTCGTCAGGGAAATGCACATTAAAACCACAACAAGAAGGACTTCCCTGGTGGCACAGTGGTTAAGAATCCACCTGCCAATGCAGGGGACACAGGTTTGAGCCCTGGTCTGGGAAAATCCCACATGCCGCAGAGCAACTAGGCCCGTGGGCCACAACTACTGAGCCTGGACGCTACAGTCTATGAGCTGCAACTACTGAGCCCGCACGCCACAACTACTGAAGCCCGTGCGCCCTAGAGCCAGCATGCCGCAACTACTGAGCCTACACACTGCAACTACTGAAGCCTGTGCACCCTAGGGGCCGTGTGTTGCAACTACTAAGCCTGCGGGCTGCAACTACTGAAGCCCACACGCCTAGAGCCCATGCTCTGCAACGAGAGAAGCCACCACAATGAGAAGCCCATGCACCACAATGAAGAGTACCCCCCCACTCGCCACAACTATAGAAAGCCTGCATGCAGCAATGAAGACCCAATGCAGCCAAAATAAAGAAACAAACAAAAAAAACACACCACAAAACACAACTACACACCCACCAGAATGGCTAAAATTAGAACAATTTAAACTATAGCCACTGATGGCAAAGATGTGGAGCAACTGGGATTCTCTTTGGAAGTATCTACTAAAACTATACCAGGTTTATACCCCACATATATATATATATGCACTAAAAGACATGCACAAGACTCATGACAACTTAACTGAAAATAACCCAAATGTCCATCAACAGGTGAATGGTTAAGATAAACCATGGTATAGACAAACACGGCAATGAAAAGAACTATTACTATATGCAACAACATGGATGACTATCACAGACATAATGTATAAAAGAAACCAGATAAATACACACAAAATACACACTGTATAAGTCCATTTCTATGAACTTCAAAACAGGCAAAACTAATCTATGGTGGTAATTCAGAAGAGTGGTTATTTATAGGGAGGGGATAGAGTACTGACTGGAAGGGGCATAAAAGAGCCTGTTGGATGCTAATAGAGATAATGTTATTATCTCTTGACCTGGGTAGTAGTTACACAGGCACATACTTTTGTAAAAATTCACCCCATTGTACACTTACGGTTTGTGTGCTTTGCTTTGTGTATGCTATACGTCAAAAAGTGTTTCTCAGAAAATCAACATACTTAGATTAACAGCAGCTATGTTACAAGTGAATGAATATATGATCAGAGTTAAAAATATACCATTCTATAAAAAAAAAGTGCTTGTTTAACCTTGCCTTATTCTGGGATTTAAGGCTATATATGTATGCCTCAAGAGGTAGTATGGTATGGGGGAAAGATGTTGGATCTGGAGTTTGGCAGATCCTAGGTTCAGATTCCGGTTTCCCCGTTTACTATGTTTGTTAGTTTGCCCTCTATGAGCTTCAGTTTCCTATCTATAAAAAGGGGCTAGCAGTCCCTACCTTTCAATACTGTTATGAGTATTAAAGATAACAGACCTTAAGTACCTGGCACATTCTGTGCAGTCAATAAGTTATAAACTATCATCACATTTGAACTTGCACCAAGTCTGTGGCTCAAATCATAGTCTACCATTAACAAAATCTAAGCCAATGTTTGCTTAGTTGGCACAAACATTCACATGACTCTGCATACACTTTTATAGGTCACTGAAAGAATAAATCATTAAAGAAAACTATTACTAACCACATTAAAGATACATGAAGTTGACTTTACTTCTAATTTCTATAACCAATCCCTAGAAAATAGGAAACAATGCCCAAGGTTAAAAGACTGAGACCATATCCTCTGAACCAACTCAAGGGACCAATAGTAGTCTGTTAAAAGATGGAGGTTTTGAAGTGGAACAGGCCAAGGCAACCCAGAAGGTCTCACCAGTAGTACCCTGAATTATACGGCTGTGGATACTTTCAAGTTAGAGGAACGACCACAAGAAGAAAAGCTTCTAAGAAGGTGCCTGGTTGGATTAGGATTCCACATATTCCTCTAAGAGAGAGTTAATCCTCGACCAACCCTCTACCCTCCATCATCCACACAAAGTGTTAACTACCCCAAAGATCCCTGGGCTCACATTTGGTGATAGTGGTGGGGTCTCTAAGAGGCCCTCTAGGAATCTCCCAGAATCAAACATTGAGAGTTCCTTCCAGAGAAGCTAAAAACCCACCAGAGAGAAATTCCCATCTTTTACAGGACATCAGCCCAGCTTTATCAATGTGTACATCAACTTTCAAGGCCAGATAGTACTTCTAGATGATACAATCCAGCTTTACTAAGGACCCTTCGCTCCAAACTTATTTTTATAGGGACTGGGACAGAAGTGGGTGGTGGTGGTGAAGAACACAAGCAGAAAGGTTAGTGGTAAGAAAAGGGAGAAGAAAGACAAACAATTGTATCTGAAGTTATGTTACTGATTTAGGTAGTACAAACCACACTAACAGGGCTTATTTAATGAAACACATACACAGACACACAAAATCACAAAATCACTACCTTTTTACCACAGTATGTTTGAGGTTTATAATTAAT
Source organism: Aethalodelphis obliquidens (assembly GCF_003676395.1). Lineage (NCBI taxonomy): Eukaryota > Metazoa > Chordata > Mammalia > Artiodactyla > Delphinidae > Aethalodelphis > Aethalodelphis obliquidens. Next base: position 9,750,501 of record NW_020837984.1, on the reverse strand, counting down.
CATTTGTTAAATCATTTGGGTGAATGAAAAAAAATCTGTATTTTCTTTAGAAAAATGAATGAAAATATTACATAAGCAAATAACATCAATTTGCATTACAAATGTTGCCTGCTACTGCAGTAGTTCAAATTATTCAAATCTTTACTGTAATATCCTCATGGGAGTTTTAAGATACTATCACTATCAAAATGCACTGTAAATGAATCCGCCCTGCCCATATTCCTGCTTAAGAGTCGTCTTGTCATAAAGAAACAAAAGGGAAAGCCCTTCTTCTAAGCCATATGAAGATTTAAATTTAGTTAACTTTTTGGTTTTCAATACATCTAAAGATGACTGGAATATGATGTCACAAAAGTTTTCATGCCTCTAATATTTAGAATCTACGAAAGGATAATATTTTTTCTCTTTTTGAGTGCTTTGTCCTCAGCATGTTAGCTCACTCACGGCTAACAAAAAAAAGAGAGCCCCTAAAAATAAAAGCTTTTTAGTAAAGAATTGAGAAAGATGGTGTTGTTTGTTTTTAGGACTATCATCCTCCCATCAACATAGGCTACAAACTTTAAGGCTACTTAATCACATTCCCACAATCTCAAAGCTGAGCATTTTTCAGATTTCAGAATTTCTTAGAACTTGACAATTTAAAAACAAAAACCCAAGATACCACTGACATCAACTGTATCAATAATATGCAATATTATTTAAAATATCTTTTAAATAAATAGTATATTCCACATACTTTAATTCTCTGCTTCCATCAATAACAATATTAATATTTATTGGGCGCTAACTATGTGTCTATACTATGTGAAAAGCACTTGTGAATTATCTCATTTATTCCTCACACTATAGTATGAGGTAGGAATGATTATCTTCATTTTACACATGAAGAAATAAAAGCTTAAAGAGGTTAAATAATTCCTCACAGTAGTATAACTAGTAAGTCAGTCACAAGCTAATAAAAATATCTGAAGAATGTCCTATCGCAGAAATAATTGACATCCAATATTAGAATTACAAGAATCTTCCCTAAAAGTTTTCTGAAACTTCCACAACAATTTAGAAGGAGAAAAAAAGGTGCTTACGAGCTAAGATGAAGAAAGTATAATCAGGCTTCCCTGGTGGTGCAGTGGTTAAGAATCCTCCTGCAATGCAGGGGACACAGGTTTGAACCCGGGTCCGGGCAGATCCCACATGCTGTGGAGCAACAAAGCCTGTGTGCCACAACTACTGAGCCTGCACTCTAGAGCCCGCGAGCCACAACTGCTGAAGGCCGCGCCTAGAGCCTGTGCTCCGCAACAAGAGAAGCCACTGCAATGAGAAGCCCGCACACAATAACGAAGAATAGCCCCTGCTCTCGGCAACAAAGACCCAATGCAGCCCCCACCTAAAAAAAAAGAAAAAGTATAACCAACAAAAATGCCAAGAAGTGAATTTGTTTCAATATTAATGTACATAGTGGTAAAAACGTGGTAAACAATGAAAATAAACAGCAAAATATCTTTATACCTAAGTTGACCACCCTCAAAAGGCCAGACTGCCAAAAGTGACAACCAAATTATGTCTTCCCTGGTTTCAATATAAGGATGAGTCACAAAAGTACAAATACACTATATATAAGGTAAATGACAATGTGAGTAGCAGCACATATTCACTCTTCAATGAGTGTTGCTAAACAGCAATAAAAGTTATTACTTTACAGAAGCTGGTTTTCAAAAATTCCTAAGAAAGAGCTTTTCTTTCATTGTATATTTTAACCTTCTATGCAAATCCATAAGGTATTTTACTTATTTGTACAGTTTCACAGTAAAACTTGAAGATAAATAAAAACATTAGAAACTGTTTTACCTTTAACTTGTAATATCAACTGACCATATTTGAGAGTTTACTAGCTATTTTTCCCAGAAGGTACTTCAACTTGAAATTGAATAAATGACACTGGATAACTGTTGATAAAAAGGCAATGAAACAGAAGCAGCAATGAGGGCAGATGCATTAGCCCTCAGAAAACCATTTTTTCCCCTAGTACCCTCTGCTCTTACATAGCTGCAGAATAAATTAGCCACGCTAAATTTCCACCCTAATATCCCTGAAACTTTACATTGAAAATAGAATCTAAAAGCAGAAACTACTTCAATTTCATGCCCCTTCACTAAAACCTTGCTTACATCCACAGTATTGTCTACAGATAATCCCTTCTGTTTTCTTTCTCAACTGCTTGCTCAGGGGCCTTCTGTTTTCTTTCTCAACTGCTTGCTCAGGGACCTCTTTTGAATTTCTCTATTACTACTGATGCTTTCTCATCAGCCTGTCAATGTTCAAGAATCTTCCACCCTCAAACAAATCAGAGTAAATCAAAACAAATCCCTCCCTTCTGTGCCCTTATAGCTCACCTCCTCCTCCTCACCACCAAGCTTCTTGAAAGGGCCCTGTCTATTTGCTATCTCTACTTCCTAATCTCCTATACTCACTCTTCAGTCCAGCACATCTGGCTTCACCCTACCACTCCACTGAAACTGCTCTTCCAAGAGGGACTTTACTTGAGCTCAAAAGACTAGAAAGGCTGTGCAGGCACAGGCCTCTTTTGTTGACCACTGCATCCTCAGGGCCTGGCTCACAGCAGGAACTGAATGCACTACTTTTGTTCTTGCTGGGGCATTTGGTCCACTGACCCTCTTGAGCTGCCACCTCCTCCATGCCCTCGCTGGATTTCTTATAATCCTAGCTCTGGTCTCCTCGTGCTCACCCAAAGAAGTTAGGAAATACCTGAAGTTAGGAAATACCTAAGTTCAATCAAGGTAAGTAAGTGTGATCTGAGAGAGGGTGGTCTGAAATACAACACACGTGAAAGAAAACAAATCCAATCATTTTGCTGCAACCTGTCTGAGGAAAGAATGTGTGGAGAGGAACAGTACTCACATGCAGCTATGGGAAAAAAACAGCCAAAGGACAAAAATTTGTTTGTGTGGGGTTTTTTTTGTTGTTGTTGTTGTTGTTTTGCGGCACGTGGGCCTCTCACTGTTGTGGCCTCTCCCGTTGCGGAGCACAGGCTCCAGATCCGCAGGCTCAGCGGCCATGGCTCACGGGCCCAGCCGCTCTGCGGCATGTGGGATCTTCCCAGACTGGGGCACGAACCCGTGTCCCCTGCATCAGCAGGCGGACTCTCAACCACTGCACCACCAGGGAAGCCCTGTTCGTGTGTTTTTAATAGACCAAATAATATAAATATCTGCTTCAATCTGAGGCCGTTTCTCCGCATAAGTGGAGGTGTCAGCCAGTGTCAGCCAGTGTCACCAGAGCGTAATACTACTCTGGGCAGTCAACTAATTTCCCTTGCTCTTGTTCTCTGCTCCCAGCAACCTTCTTTAGTACTTCATGTAAATCTTCCCACATATTTTGCAATCAGCTGACATGAACAGCTGACATACTTTGAAAGATATTTCTTGCTGTAGAGTTTTAAATTAGCATTCTGGTCAAGACTGGTAAGTTAAACCTCAAGAGCCCAGGGTATTCTGGGAAAAACAAACCAACCAACCCCCAAACCATACTTTGTGGGCTTTCAAAACTAAAGCCCACATCATTTTAGTCTGTAACTAAAATCTGTACACCTTGTGAAGCTCTTGGCAGCTGCCCTTCTCCTGACAGTGTTACTCCCTGTATCATAACGCCTACCACGAGAGCAACTCACCTTTTGGAGGAAAAAGCATCTAGCTAAAGTTATAAAACTGCAACCAAATGCAGTTAGAATTCAATTATCTGAGCTAATGAGAAAGAAAGCAATGTCCTAGATAAAACTCACAAATTTGGCCTTAAACTATGACCTATGTAACAGAAGATTTACCTCACAAATGATGTCTTTCCCAAGTACTATTAGTTTTACTTTAATTTGTTCCCTGACCACCCATCAATTGAGAAGAAGATGACCTAGACACACATGAGGTAACAGAAGGAAACCAGACAATGAACCAGGCTTAGAAATAGTCATAAATTATCCACAGACAATAACATAAATGGCATTCTTGGGGTAAATTATCATAAAACAAAAGCTTTGTATATCTGAAAAATCAAATGTAAACACATTCCAAAACAGTGCTCATGAGAGAGAGAGAGAGAGAGAGAGAGTGTGTGTGTGTGTGTGTGTGTGTGTGTGTGTGTGTGTGTGTGTGTG